>NW_027250076.1:0-45684 GCF_030848795.1 Temnothorax nylanderi
TGGTGGTATTGAATTTGGCGAAAATCGGTGAAGGGGTTGCCGATTTATGTCTAAAAAATGTATAAGTTATTTGATGGATTGGTATCATTTAAGGTGGCTCTATAGGACATCGTTAGTCAATAATACAACTCACATAAACTTGATAAAAATACATTATGATTTTTCCTAAACATCTTATCTAATAAAATTATGGTAAATATGCAGAATTGTGGCTTCCTCACGATTTCGTTAAACTAGGCTTAATCGACGCGTTTTTGCGTGAAACGAAAGAATCTGGCAGAAAAAAGTGTCGCTCTGCCCCGCGAAGCGAGATATTAACAGTTAAAGTTGACGACTATCAGGTTATGAGACTGTCATACCGACGAGATGTAGCGACTACGAACATGCCCTGTGGCCATATGCGCATGCTCAGTGGCCGCACGCGCATGCAAGAGGTCACGTGACAACTGTTGGTCGGTAAGTCAGAAGTGTAATATAATTCGAAATGATATTCTTTCGGCGTATAGATATAATAGTGACCCGCTTTAAAAGTATTTAAGTGTTTAAAGCGCGTCAACTAACCTATGTAGGTTAGTGACGCGATTTAAAAGTATTTAAGTGTTTAAAGCGTCACTAAAACCTAAGCAGGGCGCACATGTGTGTGCTTGCTTTAACGAAAATCACAACTTCTATAAAGCAGGGCATACATACACACGTGTGTGTGCCTGCTTTAATGAAAATCACAACTTCTATAAAGCAGGGCATACACACGTGTGTGTGTGCCCTGCTTTAACGAAAATCACAACTTCTATAAAGCAGGAAATACACACCTGTGTGTGTGCCTGCTTTAACGAAAATCATAAACAGTTAAATACTTTTAAAGCGTGTCACTAATCTACATAGGTTAGTTGACGCGCTTTAAACTTAAATACTTTTAAAGCGCGTCACTAATCTATACGCCGAAAGAATATCATTTTGAATTATGTTACACTTCTGACCTATACCAACCACAGTTGTCACGTGACCTCTTACATGCGCGTGCGGGCCACTGAGCATGCGCATATGGCCACAGGGCTTGTTCGTAGTCGCTACATCTCGTCGGTATGACAAGTCTCATAACCTGATAGTCGTCAACTTTAACTGTTAATATCTCGCTTCGCGGGGCAGAGCGACACTTTTTTCTGCCAGATTCTTTCGTTTCACGCAAAAACGCGTCGATTAAGCCTAAGTTTAACGAAATCGGTGAGGAAGCCACAATTCTGCATATTTACCAAAATTTATAATATTGATAATGTTCCCATTGATTTTTATAAGTAGTTTATAAATTTATAATAATTATAAAAGGTCGATTGATTAATGTTGTCTTGATCGCAAGACCCATCTTCTTTCGCGTCAGTGCGCAAGTACTGTGTAGATAGTGTAGATCTAGCAGCCGACTCGCAGTCTCCCCGCTGGCGTCATATACCTCTTAGCGTATGTAACATGCTTGTACATACTAACACTAGCAAGACAAAAGCCTCCAAGCAAAACAAAATGCCTCCAAAGTATCCTGCTCGTCGTACGAGAGGAAAAAGAAAAGGCCAATTTGCGAAAAAAAAAGTCGTTGCAGCTCGTTCGCAGAGCAGCTGCTTGTTCGCAGGATAGACATTTTACTTCCGTGACACGCATGCATCATCACTTTCTCGATCAAATATTTCTTAAAAATCCATGGCAACACACAACCTTTCATATACCACTGGAAAGCTTGTGATTTCATCTTTCAGTGATCAGTTTTTATTAACATCTCTAGTTTTTCTTAAAAGATATCATATCATTCCGGTAAAAATTCAATAACCTCCCATAAGAGCTATGTTAAAAAGTGATTTTTATATTGCTCGTTTGCAATAATTTACATGGCAACAGGGTCTCAAATTTTAAAAGATGGTTTATTATATGTTAAAGAACAACCTCCCAAAGTTTTATTATGTGGCTAGTCTTTAGTTTACTATAGAGCCACCTTAAGGAAGGTTGTTATTGAATTCGGCGAGGATCATGGGCGATGTAAAAAAGTTATTGACAATATGTGTTTATGAATTATATATTGGTGGATATAAGATAGCTAGATATAATAAAGTTGTAAAAAAAAGACGCCCGGGCGAAGCCCCGGGTAACCAGCTAGTTTTAATACAAGTTCCACACATAATACTTATATTATAAATTCTAAAACAGATTATATAATTTCTTTATTTTATTATTCATTTTATTCTTTAATTGCTTTTATATATATATATTATATATATATTGTATATTTATGTGTTTATAAAATAAAGAAATATAATAAATAATATAATATAAACCAAGAAAGAATAGACCTTTTAATAAATTTCTTACGCCAGTATAGAATAACAATTAAAGTAATTTAAATCGACGTGACTGGCAATATATAACGTCTTTCCGATGTGAAAAAATTTAAACTATTTTAATTAGAAATTACATCAACGGACCAAAAACCATGGTCGAAATTTTAATGTCTCGATGATTGTCCGGAAAAGTGCTGTGTGAATCCGACAAACCAGTTGGCTCACAGTTTTTCTATGTTCACATCGGAAAGACGTTATATATTGCCAGTCACGGTCGATTTAAATTACTTTAATTAATAGACCTTTTCTTCGCCAGTGAATAAATAAAAGGAGAGTAATAATCGACGCTGACTGGCAATATATAAATTTATTATATCTCAAGAAACATGTCAGCAATCATTCCGTTGTTAATAGGCACCGTACCTCTTATGATCACGAATTCGAATGGCATAAAACAGAGATATTACATTGCGAAAAACAAGTTAGGAAACGCGAGATCGCAGAAATGTTCTTCATAAAACAAAACAACAATACAATTAACCTACAGAAAAACACTGATAATTTGACCGGGGCATATGATATAATAATAAAGAACATTTAACGTCGATCGTGATCAGTGTGCCTTTTGTCACTCGTGGGTTGCTGACATGCTTTTCCCTCATATACCACTTCTTTTACATATGACGCGCAAACTTGTAAGTTATTTAAACTTGACATTTTATACTTTATACTTTCTTTTCATCTTTTTTATCGTAGGGCGATTATTACTCTCCTTTTAATATAATATAAATTATGTCACTCTTGGTCGTGTTCCGAAACTGCCAGTACTAAAACTGTATAGGTCACGTCACATGTATTATAGATTTTCAGCACTGGCAGTCAATTTCGGAACACAGCTACGGTCTGTATTACAATATATTTTACAAAATGTTAAAAATAGTCATTGGTAAGGAGGAAAATAAATTATTATTTGACGAGGTATTCACGTACGTTGAATGTACGGACGTAATGTACGTATTTCGTACGTAATGTACGCTTTTGAATAACAGTCTTTAAAACGTTGTTTTTTTAAATAGCTTGTAATTTTGCCCACAAAATTATACTTTTAAGTACGACATTCCTTAAATAGAATGTTTCCCTTGGCAAAATCGAACAACTTTTCCTATTTTAAATGTCCACTGTGTAAAACAAGTAGATAGAAACCTACACATTGCTTACTTATAGTTTTAAGTGTGCAAGTAGAAACTTGCACATTGCTTCCTCATAGTTTTTAAGTAAGCAAGTAGAAACTTGTACATTGTTTCCTTATAATTTTTAAGTGTGCAAGTAGAAACCTGCATTGGTTTCTCTATTTAAGCTTGTATTTTATTCGATGCATAATTATTGTATTTATTTGTTTTGGCTTCCTCATAGAGGAAGCTTTGTGAGCGAAAGTTAAACAATATTTAAACAATATTTAAACAATATTAAAATTATATAATTAGTTTTACGGAGTGGGTACTAAGACTGCCACTCTAATCCTCCTCCTTTCTCAGGCCGGCTTGGGACCGTCCAAGGCGGAGTTAAAAAAATATATATATAAAGAAAAATATTAATCCCATAATATCAAATTTCTAGTAATTTAGTATATATCACTTAATTTGCACGATTCTTATATGTGCATATTGTAGGATACACTACTGCTTTCCGTTTTGTAAAATAATCCTTTTTGTTGGCTGTTTGCAATCCTCGAATCCTTCATTTCCATATTTTTGCATTTTTAAACACTGGAGACTATGGTAGTCTGAGACACCAATACATATATTGTATTATATACTGTATAATACAATATATGTATGTATTATAATCCTCGCCGGGTGTCCGGATAGGCAGCCCAAGGGTGGTTCACCTCGCTCGGTCCGGCACGACAGTGAGGAGACAATGGCCCGCCGGGAACGCAAAGTACCAACAAAAAGTAGAGATATACTTCCTTGATAGCAGTTAACATACATTTTTTTCCACGAAGTTGTTATGACAGATTTCCTAACCTTTCGTAAAATTATTGTATTGTATAAGTACTGAGACATTACTTATATCTCAGTGGTTGTACATACATAATAAGTATAGTTATAGTTTTTACACATTCAAACTTGACTGCAAATTGTCCAAATCTATTTTTCTTGATAAAGTGTCATAAAAGGTATAGAACACTGTAATCAGAAAATGAAACATAAGAGTATGTTAAATTTATTATATTTGTTATTTCTGTAAATATTCCGTATTTAAAAATTTCTCAATAAGGCAAGAAGACAGTTACGTGTTATTTCAATAAATGTTCAAAGTTACCTTCTGGGGTGCAATGAAAAGTATAATTTATTCACAACCAGTCAAATCCGAGAAGAATTTGGTCACATCGTTAAGGCATCTGAAACCATCCGACACTTGCCTAAAATATTCCAAAGAACGCGGCAGTCATTGCTCCGACGCGGTGCTGTGACTTTGTTGTAACGTTGGCGGTCGTAATTTTGAACATTTACTGTAAACTAGAGACCCTCTATACAGAATCTGGCCATAAGCGATTTTGTCAAATCCTGCGAGAGAGACGGATATAATTTTCCCTTTAACCTAGCCTCATCTGATACGCTCAAGCACATTTGGCAGCTGTAAAAGTGTTATAAGTATTGCAGCAATAGATAGTGAATAATAGCGATATTGTAGAGATAATGTATATCTTTCCTCTCGCAGGATTTGGATAAAATCTCTTATGGCCAAACTCTGCATAGAGGGTCTCTACTGTAAACATGACAAATTGACGGAATAAAATCAT
This sequence comes from Temnothorax nylanderi, assembly GCF_030848795.1. NCBI lineage: Eukaryota > Metazoa > Arthropoda > Insecta > Hymenoptera > Formicidae > Temnothorax > Temnothorax nylanderi. The sequence goes on from NW_027250076.1 coordinate 5,125, forward strand.
TTCATCGCAGTCGTTGTGACGATTTAATTAAACGCCCGTAACGAAGCGTCGTTGACTCATGGTTCCTATACTAAAGTTGGTGTATTTATTCCTTCTTTTATTACACAAATTTACGAAACTTAGTTTTTCTACACCCTGTATATATCTCAGGAACTGTTTAATATTGTAACTCGTGCTCAATCGTGGTCAATCGGGACGGTGGTCAATCGGGACGGGGTCAATCGAGAACGTGTTCAATCGGGACCGTGGTCAATCGGGACCGTGGTCAATCGGGACGGTGGTCAATCGGGACAGTGGTCAATCGGGACGGTGGTCAATGGGATGGTGGTCAATCGTGAACGTGGTCAATCGGGACGGTGGTCAATCAGGACCGTGGTCAATCGGGACGTTCGTCAATCGGGACCGTGGTAAATATTAACGTGATCAAACGGGACGCTCCCAAAAAAACGCCAGCGCCCAACTTTAAAATATTGGAAAACGCCCAATGCCATTCGAAGGAGAATCGTTTGTACCCGTTTGTACCTCCGTTTAAATCGTTTGTTTCTAAAGGGTTAAAGAATTAGAGGGGGTAAAAAAACGCCAGCCCCCAACTTTAAGATATCGGAAAACGCCCAACGCCATTCGAAGGAGAATCGTTTGTACCCGTTTGTACCTCCGTTTAAATCGTTTGTTCCTAAAGGGTTAAGGAATTAGAGGGGGTAAAAAACGCCAGCCCCCAACTTTAAGATATCAGAAAACGCCCAACGCCATTCGAAGGAGAATCGTTTGTACCCGTTTGTACCTCCGTTTAAATCGTTTGTTTCTAAAGGGTTAAGGAATTAGAGGGGGTAAAAAACGCCAGCCCCCAACTTTAAGATATCAGAAAACGCCCAACGCCATTCGAAGGAGAATCGTTTGTACCCGTTTGTACCTCCGTCTAAATCGTTTGTTTCTAAAGGGTTAAGGAGTTAGAGGGGGTGAAAAAACGCCAGCCCCCAACTTTAAGATATCAGAAAACGCCCAACGCCATTCGAAGGAGAATCGTTTGTACCCGTTTGTACCTCCGTTTAAATCGTTTGTTTCTAAAGGGTTAAGGAATTAGAGGGGGTAAAAAAACGCCAGCCCCCAACTTTAAGATATCGGAAAACGCCCAACGCCATTCGAAGGAGAATCGTTTGTACCCGTTTGTACCTCCGTTTAAATCGTTTGTTCCTAAAGGGTTAAGGAATTAGAGGGGGTAAAAAAACGCCAGCCCCCAACTTTAAGATATCAGAAAACGCCCAACGCCATTCGAAGGAGAATTGTTTGTACCCGTTTGTACCTCCGTTTAAATCGTTTGTTTCTAAAGGGTTAAGGAATTAGAGGGGGTAAAAAAACGCCAGCCCCCAACTTTAAGATATCAGAAAACGCCCAACGCCATTCGAAGGAGAATCGTTTGTACCCGTTTGTACCTCCGTTTAAATCGTTTGTTCCTAAAAGGTTAAGGAATTAGAGGGGGTAAAAAAACGCCAGCCCCCAACTTTAAGATATCAGAAAACGCCCAACGCCATTCGAAGGAGAATCGTTTGTACCCGTTTGTACCTCCGTTTAAATCGTTTGTTTCTAAAGGGTTAAGGAATTAGAGGGGGTAAAAAAACGCCAGCCCCCAACTTTAAGATATCAGAAAACGCCCAACGCCATTCGAAGGAGAATCGTTTGTACCCGTTTGTACCTCCGTTTAAATCGTTTGTTCCTAAAGGGTTAAGGAATTAGAGGGGAAAAAACGCCTGCCCCCAACTTTAAGATATCAGAAAACGCCCAACGCCATTCGAAGGAGAATCGTTTGTACCCGTTTGTACCTCCGTTTAAATCGTTTGTTCCTAAAGGGTTAAGGAATTAGAGGGGGTAAAAAACGCCAGCCCCCAACTTTAAGATATCAGAAAACGCCCAACGCCATTCGAAGGAGAATCGTTTGTACCCGTTTGTACCTTCGTTTAAATCGTTTGTTCCTAAAGGGTTAAGGAATTAGAGGGGGTAAAAAAACGCCAGCCCCCAACTTTAAGATATCAGAAAACGCCCAACGCCATTCGAAGGAGAATCGTTTGTAGGGGAAATCGGGGTAATTCTTGGACACGTTTTTATTTTCACCAAAAACTCTAAAAAAATTGCTTTTTTTGAAAATTTTAAAGCTTAATTGTGTTGTACGATAAGTAACCTTACTTTTTTTACCAGAAATTGTACCTAATTGTTCAACGTTGTACCCTGTGTAGCAGTTGGCGCAAAAGTAGGTTTTTGAGATTTTGAAAAATCTCGGGGTATTATTGGACAGTTATGTAAATCGATAAAAAATTGCAAGTTATTGTTGGAAACGTTTATTTCTTGAGAAACTGAAAGAATATAATAAGATGAACAAAAGAATGTAAAAATATGTTGAAATTAAAAAAAATTATTGCGGATCACAATTATGGCATTTGAAAGTGTTCGGGTCCGCTCCGGCACAACTCAGTGGACACCTCGATCACAAGCGACACAATAGGCAGTGTTTCGCCGATTTTCGTTCTTCGGCATATTTTTCATGCAAATTATGCAGAAGTCGATGTCTTCCTCATCCTCAGTTTCGTCTGGAGGCGGGATTTTTTTTTGCGGAGTCTTTGATTTTCCACGGCCTTTTTTCTTCTTTGCGTCGTCTTTCTCCAATAAACTTGAACGCCTTTTCTCGGTCTTATCACGTTGGTCAGACAGATTTTCTGGCGATGTCAAAAACACCGATTTCAATGGTTTACGACCGCGATTAGACTTTTTGGCTGGCGTGCCAAGTTTTAATGGACCTACCGATTTTAATGCGCCGCGGAGGTCTTTGGCCGAAAGGACAGAACTGGTAGATGGTTCAGATGTCACAACTTCTTCATGTGCTGTGGTTGGTATTGCATCGCCAGACACAATGACTCGACGTTGATTATCTTCATCTTCTTCATCATCGTTGTACTCATTTTCGCCGCTCAAATCCGAAGCGATGAAGTCGATTTCCGTGAAGACGTGCGGATCAAATGGAAAAATGCCTGTTGCTCTAAATCCAGCCTTGATGTTCTTTGGGGTAACGGCAGTGTCTAAGCATTGGTCGACAATGAGTGGCACATGGTGCAAATCAAAAGCCACGCCGACGTTTGATTTCTTCCAAGCATCATATTTTATGGTGTACATTGTCTTGAAAGGGCCAAATACGGAAACATCGAGCGGCTGCATACGGTGAGTGCAATGCGGTGGAAACGAGAGCATTGTAATCCCGTGATCCACTGCTAATTCAAGGACGTCAATCGACAAATGTGACATGTGATTGTCGAGAAGCAGAAAAGTTGGTGAATCCTTATTCGCGCCGGCGTGTTTGACGAAATGCTTCATGTATTTGAGGAATTCATCGGCTGTCATCCACCCAGAACCATTTGCGATACCAACTGCACCTTGTGTTGCATGCGTCATGTACACATCTTTCATATTTTTTCGCGGAAAGATGAAAAACGGCGGAATTGACTGTCCCGTTGCGCTGACGGACAATGCCAGAGTCACGTTTGTGCCTCTCTCGGCTGATGTTGCTGTGCCCACCCGTTTCTTTCCTTTCGGTGCAATGATTTTCACAGCTTTCGTTGGGACAGTTGGACATCCAGATTCGTCCATGTTCCAAATTCTATGCGCTTCGAACGGTGTAGCATTAAGCACAGACGACAGATTGCTGAAGAAGGCATCGACATTCTCTTTGTTGAAGGACTTCGAACGGTACTGGCTCACTTGTTCCGTGTTCGCAGTGACAAATTTCGATTACGTTTCATAAAGCTCAATTGCCAATCCGAACTTGCCTCTCCTTTGACATCCCATGAGTCCGGATACGAAATGCCGATTTTTTTAGCATATTCGTATGCAAGTTTCCTCAGCTCCAACAAACTCAATTCATAATTAATGTCGCTGGCTTTCAGAATGTACTTCATGAGCGCACGCTCTTGCACTGCATTGAAATCTGAAAAAAATGAATAAATATAAATAAATAATTAGATAAATAAACATAAATAAAGTTAAAAAAATTAAAAATAAATTTATTGTGGTTCAAAAAAATGAGGTTAAATCAACTCACCGTTTTGCCAGTCGTCGAATGATTTAACAGCAAATTCTCCATTACATTTACATTTGCGTAGCAACGTCAATTTTTTCATTCTCGAAATTCCCAATATGCCAAGCTAACGTGCTTTTGGGTATGTTGTGCGCCGTTGCAGCTGTTCGTATTGAGTTGTTATGAATTTTCACCGACTTAATCGCGTTCAAAATATTTTCATAGTCAATTGTTTTTTTCTTTTTTGCATAATAACGTGGCATTCTGTCAAACAAAGTTTAAACGGACCAAAAAACGATTAGAAATGGCCAAAAAACGAATGCATTGTTGAAATTATGCATGAAAAATCACTTATACGCATCAAATACACGAGGTTACGCTGTGAAATGTCAAAAATCAAGTGTCCAATAATACCCCGAAAAAAATGTCCAATAATACCCCGAACGCTTATTTTTCAAACATGTCGCGTATAAGTAACACAATGCACATTTCATACAAAACTCGTAGTATGCTTTGAAAGCTTAAAGTTCAAAGAATGTAATACATATAGTTACCTGACTTGGTTCGTCGAAAAACCGTGTTAAAACAAGCACACAACGGGCCAAAAAAAAACTTTGCAAGTAACAAAATTCGGACGACTGTGAATGCGAGGTAACAAACGCGCTCAAACTGGTCAACTGCACCATAGAAAATGAGAGTATGACGAGACGAAACTATGGTAGACGGTAGAGTCCCCTAGCGGCAGAAACGGGAAAGATATCGCGCTGTCCAACAATACCCCGTGTCCAAGAATACCCCGCCTTCCCCTACCCGTTTGTACCTCCGTTTAAATCGTTTGTATCTCAAAGGAACCGGAAATTACAACCTCTTCAAAAAACGTCCAAGAGGTAAATTCGTTAATTTTTGAGATATCAGAAAACGCCCAACGCCATTCGAAGGAGAATCGTATGTACCCGTTTGTACCTCCGTTTAAATCGTTTGTTCCTAAAGGGTTAAGGAATTAGAGGGGAAAAAAACGCCTGCCCCCAACTTTAAGATATCAGAAAACGCCCAACGCCATTCGAAGGAGAATCGTTTGTACCCGTTTGTACCTCCGTTTAAATCGTTTGTTTCTAAAGGGTTAAGGAATTAGAGGGGGTAAAAAAACGCCAGCCCCCAACTTTAAGATATCAGAAAACGCACAACGCCATTCGAAGGAGAATCGTTTGTACCCGTTTGTACCTCCGTTTAAATCGTTTGTTCCTAAAGGGTTAAGGAATTAGAGGGGGTAAAAAAACGCCAGCCCCCAACTTTAAGATATCAGAAAACGCCCAACGCCATTCGAAGGAGAATCGTTTGTACCCGTTTGTACCTCCGTTTAAATCGTTTGTTCCTAAAGGGTTAAGGAATTAGAGGGGGTAAAAAAAACGCCAGCCCCCAACTTTAAGATATCAGAAAACGCCCAACGCCATTCGAAGGAGAATCGTTTGTACCCGTTTGTACCTCCGTTTAAATCGTTTGTTCTCAAAGGAAGGAATTAGAGGGGGTTTAAAAAACGTCCAAGCCCAAATTTTAATTTTTGAGATATCAGAAAACGCCCAACGCCATTCGAAGGAGAATCGTTTGTACCCGTTTGTACCTCCGTTTAAATCGTTTGTTTCTAAAGGGTTAAGGAATTAGAGGGGGTAAAAAAACGCCAGCCCCCAACTTTAAGATATCAGAAAACGCCCAACGCCATTCGAAGGAGAATCGTTTGTACCCGTTTGTACCTCCGTTTAAATCGTTTGTTCCTAAAGGGTTAAGGAATTAGAGGGGGTAAAAAAACGCCAGCCCCCAACTTTAAGATATCAGAAAACGCCCAACGCCATTCGAAGGAGAATCGTTTGTACCCGTTTGTACCTCCGTTTAAATCGTTTGTTCTAAAGGGTTAAGGAATTAGAGGGGGAAAAAAACGCCAGCCCCCAACTTTAAGATATCAGAAAACGCCCAACGCCATTCGAAGGAGAATCGTTTGTACCCGTTTGTACCTCCGTTTAAATCGTTTGTTTCTAAAGGGTTAAGGAATTAGAGGGGGTAAAAAAACGCCAGCCCCCAACTTTAAGATATCAGAAAACGCCCAACGCCATTCGAAGGAGAATCGTTTGTACCCGTTTGTACCTCCGTTTAAATCGTTTGTTCCTAAAGGGTTAAGGATTAGAGGGGGTAAAAAAAACGCCAGCCCCCAACTTTAAGATATCAGAAAACGCCCAACGCCATTCGAAGGAGAATCGTTTGTACCCGTTTGTACCTCCGTTTAAATCGTTTGTTCTAAAGGGTTAAGGAATTAGAGGGGGTAAAAAAACGCCAGCCCCCAACTTTAAGATATCAGAAAACGCCCAACGCCATTCGAAGGAGAATCGTTTGTACCCGTTTGTACCTCCGTTTAAATCGTTTGTTTCTAAAGGGTTAAGGAATTAGAGGGGGTAAAAAAACGCCAGCCCCCAACTTTAAGATATCAGAAAACGCCCAACGCCATTCGAAGGAGAATCGTTTGTACCCGTTTGTACCTCCGTTTAAATCGTTTGTTCCTAAAGGGTTAAGGAATTAGAGGGGGTAAAAAAACGCCAGCCCCCAACTTTAAGATATCAGAAAACGCCCAACGCCATTCGAAGGAGAATCGTTTGTACCCGTTTGTACCTCCGTTTAAATCGTTTGTTCTAAAGGGTTAAGGAATTAGAGGGGGTAAAAAAACGCCAGCCCCCAACTTTAAGATATCAGAAAACGCCCAACGCCATTCGAAGGAGAATCGTTTGTACCCGTTTGTACCTCCGTTTAAATCGTTTGTTTCTAAAGGGTTAAGGAATTAGAGGGGGTAAAAAAACGCCAGCCCCCAACTTTAAGATATCAGAAAACGCCCAACGCCATTCGAAGGAGAATCGTTTGTACCCGTTTGTACCTCCGTTTAAATCGTTTGTTCCTAAAGGGTTAAGGAATTAGAGGGGGTAAAAAAACGCCAGCCCCCAACTTTAAGATATCAGAAAACGCCCAACGCCATTCGAAGGAGAATCGTTTGTACCCGTTTGTACCTCCGTTTAAATCGTTTGTTCTAAAGGGTTAAGGAATTAGAGGGGGAAAAAAACGCCAGCCCCCAACTTTAAGATATCAGAAAACGCCCAACGCCATTCGAAGGAGAATCGTTTGTACCCGTTTGTACCTCCGTTTAAATCGTTTGTTTCTAAAGGGTTAAGGAATTAGAGGGGGTAAAAAAACGCCAGCCCCCAACTTTAAGATATCAGAAAACGCCCAACGCCATTCGAAGGAGAATCGTTTGTACCCGTTTGTACCTCCGTTTAAATCGTTTGTTCCTAAAGGGTTAAGGAATTAGAGGGGGTAAAAAAACGCCAGCCCCCAACTTTAAGATATCAGAAAACGCCCAACGCCATTCGAAGGAGAATCGTTTGTACCCGTTTGTACCTCCGTTTAAATCGTTTGTTTCTAAAGGAAGGAATTAGAGGGGGTAAAAAACGCCAGCCCCCAACTTTAAGATATCAGAAAACGCCCAACGCCATTCGAAGGAGAATCGTTTGTACCCGTTTGTACCTCCGTTTAAATCGTTTGTTTCTAAAGGGTTAAGGAATTAGAGGGGGTAAAAAAACGCCAGCCCCCAACTTTAAGATATCAGAAAACGCCCAACGCCATTCGAAGGAGAATCGTTTGTACCCGTTTGTACCTCCGTTTAAATCGTTTGTTCCTAAAGGGTTAAGGAATTAGAGGGGGTAAAAAAACGCCAGCCCCCAACTTTAAGATATCAGAAAACGCCCAACGCCATTCGAAGGAGAATCGTTTGTACCCGTTTGTACCTCCGTTTAAATCGTTTGTTCTAAAGGGTTAAGGAATTAGAGGGGGTAAAAAAACGCCAGCCCCCAACTTTAAGATATCAGAAAACGCCCAACGCCATTCGAAGGAGAATCGTTTGTACCCGTTTGTACCTCCGTTTAAATCGTTTGTTTCTAAAGGGTTAAGGAATTAGAGGGGGTAAAAAAACGCCAGCCCCCAACTTTAAGATATCAGAAAACGCCCAACGCCATTCGAAGGAGAATCGTTTGTACCCGTTTGTACCTCCGTTTAAATCGTTTGTTCCTAAAGGGTTAAGGAATTAGAGGGGGTAAAAAAACGCCAGCCCCCAACTTTAAGATATCAGAAAACGCCCAACGCCATTCGAAGGAGAATCGTTTGTACCCGTTTGTACCTCCGTTTAAATCGTTTGTTTCTAAAGGGTTAAGGAATTAGAGGGGGTAAAAAACGCCAGCCCCCAACTTTAAGATATCAGAAAACGCCCAACGCCATTCGAAGGAGAATCGTTTGTACCCGTTTGTACCTCCGTTTAAATCGTTTGTTCCTAAAGGGTTAAGGAATTAGAGGGGGTAAAAAAACGCCAGCCCCCAACTTTAAGATATCAGAAAACGCCCAACGCCATTCGAAGGAGAATCGTTTGTACCCGTTTGTACCTCCGTTTAAATCGTTTGTTCCTAAAGGGTTAAGGAATTAGAGGGGGTAAAAAAACGCCAGCCCCCAACTTTAAGATATCAGAAAACGCCCAACGCCATTCGAAGGAGAATCGTTTGTACCCGTTTGTACCTCCGTTTAAATCGTTTGTTCTAAAGGGTTAAGGAATTAGAGGGGGTAAAAAAACGCCAGCCCCCAACTTTAAGATATCAGAAAACGCCCAACGCCATTCGAAGGAGAATCGTTTGTACCCGTTTGTACCTCCGTTTAAATCGTTTGTTCCTAAAGGGTTAAGGAATTAGAGGGGGTAAAAAAACGCCAGCCCCCAACTTTAAGATATCAGAAAACGCCCAACGCCATTCGAAGGAGAATCGTTTGTACCCGTTTGTACCTCCGTTTAAATCGTTTGTTCCTAAAGGGTTAAGGAATTAGAGGGGGTAAAAAACGCCAGCCCCCAACTTTAAGATATCAGAAAACGCCCAACGCCATTCGAAGGAGAATCGTTTGTACCCGTTTGTACCTCCGTTTAAATCGTTTGTTCTAAAGGGTTAAGGAATTAGAGGGGGTAAAAAAACGCCAGCCCCCAACTTTAAGATATCAGAAAACGCCCAACGCCATTCGAAGGAGAATCGTTTGTACCCGTTTGTACCTCCGTTTAAATCGTTTGTTCCTAAAGGGTTAAGGAATTAGAGGGGGTAAAAAAACGCCAGCCCCCAACTTTAAGATATCAGAAAACGCCCAACGCCATTCGAAGGAGAATCGTTTGTACCCGTTTGTACCTCCGTTTAAATCGTTTGTTCCTAAAGGGTTAAGGAATTAGAGGGGGTAAAAAAACGCCAGCCCCCAACTTTAAGATATCAGAAAACGCCCAACGCCATTCGAAGGAGAATCGTTTGTACCCGTTTGTACCTCCGTTTAAATCGTTTGTTCTAAAGGGTTAAGGAATTAGAGGGGGTAAAAAAACGCCAGCCCCCAACTTTAAGATATCAGAAAACGCCCAACGCCATTCGAAGGAGAATCGTTTGTACCCGTTTGTACCTCCGTTTAAATCGTTTGTTCTAAAGGAAGGAATTAGAGGGGAAAAAACGCCAGCCCCCAACTTTAAGATATCAGAAAACGCCCAACGCCATTCGAAGGAGAATCGTTTGTACCCGTTTGTACCTCCGTTTAAATCGTTTGTTCCTAAAGGGTTAAGGAATTAGAGGGGGTAAAAAAACGCCAGCCCCCAACTTTAAGATATCAGAAAACGCCCAACGCCATTCGAAGGAGAATCGTTTGTACCCGTTTGTACCTCCGTTTAAATCGTTTGTTTCTAAAGGGTTAAGGAATTAGAGGGGGTAAAAAAACGCCAGCCCCCAACTTTAAGATATCAGAAAACGCCCAACGCCATTCGAAGGAGAATCGTTTGTACCCGTTTGTACCTCCGTTTAAATCGTTTGTTCCTAAAGGGTTAAGGAATTAGAGGGGGTAAAAAACGCCAGCCCCCAACTTTAAGATATCAGAAAACGCCCAACGCCATTCGAAGGAGAATCGTTTGTACCCGTTTGTACCTCCGTTTAAATCGTTTGTTCCTAAAGGGTTAAGGAATTAGAGGGGGTAAAAAAAACGCCAGCCCCCAACTTTAAGATATCAGAAAACGCCCAACGCCATTCGAAGGAGAATCGTTTGTACCCGTTTGTACCTCCGTTTAAATCGTTTGTTTCTAAAGGGTTAAGGAATTAGAGGGGGTAAAAAAACGCCAGCCCCCAACTTTAAGATATCAGAAAACGCCCAACGCCATTCGAAGGAGAATCGTTTGTACCCGTTTGTACCTCCGTTTAAATCGTTTGTTTCTAAAGGGTTAAGGAATTAGAGGGGGTAAAAAAACGCCAGCCCCCAACTTTAAGATATCAGAAAACGCCCAACGCCATTCGAAGGAGAATCGTTTGTACCCGTTTGTACCTCCGTTTAAATCGTTTGTTTCTAAAGGGTTAAGGAATTAGAGGGGGTAAAAAACGCCAGCCCCCAACTTTAAGATATCAGAAAACGCCCAACGCCATTCGAAGGAGAATCGTTTGTACCCGTTTGTACCTCCGTTTAAATCGTTTGTTCCTAAAGGGTTAAGGAATTAGAGGGGGTAAAAAAACGCCAGCCCCCAACTTTAAGATATCAGAAAACGCCCAACGCCATTCGAAGGAGAATCGTTTGTACCCGTTTGTACCTCCGTTTAAATCGTTTGTTCCTAAAGGGTTAAGGAATTAGAGGGGGTAAAAAAACGCCAGCCCCCAACTTTAAGATATCAGAAAACGCCCAACGCCATTCGAAGGAGAATCGTTTGTACCCGTTTGTACCTCCGTTTAAATCGTTTGTTCTAAAGGGTTAAGGAATTAGAGGGGGTAAAAAAACGCCAGCCCCCAACTTTAAGATATCAGAAAACGCCCAACGCCATTCGAAGGAGAATCGTTTGTACCCGTTTGTACCTCCGTTTAAATCGTTTGTTTCTAAAGGGTTAAGGAATTAGAGGGGGTAAAAAAACGCCAGCCCCCAACTTTAAGATATCAGAAAACGCCCAACGCCATTCGAAGGAGAATCGTTTGTACCCGTTTGTACCTCCGTTTAAATCGTTTGTTCCTAAAGGGTTAAGGAATTAGAGGGGGTAAAAAAACGCCAGCCCCCAACTTTAAGATATCAGAAAACGCCCAACGCCATTCGAAGGAGAATCGTTTGTACCCGTTTGTACCTCCGTTTAAATCGTTTGTTTCTAAAGGGTTAAGGAATTAGAGGGGGTAAAAAAACGCCAGCCCCCAACTTTAAGATATCAGAAAACGCCCAACGCCATTCGAAGGAGAATCGTTTGTACCCGTTTGTACCTCCGTTTAAATCGTTTGTTCCTAAAGGGTTAAGGAATTAGAGGGGGTAAAAAAACGCCAGCCCCCAACTTTAAGATATCAGAAAACGCCCAACGCCATTCGAAGGAGAATCGTTTGTACCCGTTTGTACCTCCGTTTAAATCGTTTGTTCCTAAAGGGTTAAGGAATTAGAGGGGGAAAAAAACGCCAGCCCCCAACTTTAAGATATCAGAAAACGCCCAACGCCATTCGAAGGAGAATCGTTTGTACCCGTTTGTACCTCCGTTTAAATCGTTTGTTCCTAAAGGGTTAAGGAATTAGAGGGGGTAAAAAACGCCAGCCCCCAACTTTAAGATATCAGAAAACGCCCAACGCCATTCGAAGGAGAATCGTTTGTACCCGTTTGTACCTCCGTTTAAATCGTTTGTTCCTAAAGGGTTAAGGAATTAGAGGGGGTAAAAAAACGCCAGCCCCCAACTTTAAGATATCAGAAAACGCCCAACGCCATTCGAAGGAGAATCGTTTGTACCCGTTTGTACCTCCGTTTAAATCGTTTGTTCCTAAAGGGTTAAGGAATTAGAGGGGGTAAAAAAACGCCAGCCCCCAACTTTAAGATATCAGAAAACGCCCAACGCCATTCGAAGGAGAATCGTTTGTACCCGTTTGTACCTCCGTTTAAATCGTTTGTTCCTAAAGGGTTAAGGAATTAGAGGGGGTAAAAAAACGCCAGCCCCCAACTTTAAGATATCAGAAAACGCCCAACGCCATTCGAAGGAGAATCGTTTGTACCCGTTTGTACCTCCGTTTAAATCGTTTGTTCTAAAGGGTTAAGGAATTAGAGGGGGTAAAAAAACGCCAGCCCCCAACTTTAAGATATCAGAAAACGCCCAACGCCATTCGAAGGAGAATCGTTTGTACCCGTTTGTACCTCCGTTTAAATCGTTTGTTTCTAAAGGGTTAAGGAATTAGAGGGGGTAAAAAAACGCCAGCCCCCAACTTTAAGATATCAGAAAACGCCCAACGCCATTCGAAGGAGAATCGTTTGTACCCGTTTGTACCTCCGTTTAAATCGTTTGTTCTAAAGGGTTAAGGAATTAGAGGGGGTAAAAAAACGCCAGCCCCCAACTTTAAGATATCAGAAAACGCCCAACGCCATTCGAAGGAGAATCGTTTGTACCCGTTTGTACCTCCGTTTAAATCGTTTGTTTCTAAAGGGTTAAGGAATTAGAGGGGGTAAAAAAACGCCAGCCCCCAACTTTAAGATATCAGAAAACGCCCAACGCCATTCGAAGGAGAATCGTTTGTACCCGTTTGTACCTCCGTTTAAATCGTTTGTTCTAAAGGGTTAAGGAATTAGAGGGGGTAAAAAAACGCCAGCCCCCAACTTTAAGATATCAGAAAACGCCCAACGCCATTCGAAGGAGAATCGTTTGTACCCGTTTGTACCTCCGTTTAAATCGTTTGTTCTAAAGGGTTAAGGAATTAGAGGGGGTGAAAAAACGCCAGCCCCCAACTTTAAGATATCAGAAAACGCCCAACGCCATTCGAAGGAGAATCGTTTGTACCCGTTTGTACCTCCGTTTAAATCGTTTGTTTCTAAAGGGTTAAGGAATTAGAGGGGGTAAAAAAACGCCAGCCCCCAACTTTAAGATATCAGAAAACGCCCAACGCCATTCGAAGGAGAATCGTTTGTACCCGTTTGTACCTCCGTTTAAATCGTTTGTTCCTAAAGGGTTAAGGAATTAGAGGGGGTGAAAAAACGCCAGCCCCCAACTTTAAGATATCAGAAAACGCCCAACGCCATTCGAAGGAGAATCGTTTGTACCCGTTTGTACCTCCGTTTAAATCGTTTGTTCTAAAGGGTTAAGGAATTAGAGGGGGTAAAAAACGCCAGCCCCCAACTTTAAGATATCAGAAAACGCCCAACGCCATTCGAAGGAGAATCGTTTGTACCCGTTTGTACCTCCGTTTAAATCGTTTGTTCCTAAAGGGTTAAGGAATTAGAGGGGGTAAAAAAACGCCAGCCCCCAACTTTAAGATATCAGAAAACGCCCAACGCCATTCGAAGGAGAATCGTTTGTACCCGTTTGTACCTCCGTTTAAATCGTTTGTTCCTAAAGGGTTAAGGAATTAGAGGGGGTAAAAAAACGCCAGCCCCCAACTTTAAGATATCAGAAAACGCCCAACGCCATTCGAAGGAGAATCGTTTGTACCCGTTTGTACCTCCGTTTAAATCGTTTGTTCTAAAGGGTTAAGGAATTAGAGGGGGTGAAAAAACGCCAGCCCCCAACTTTAAGATATCAGAAAACGCCCAACGCCATTCGAAGGAGAATCGTTTGTACCCGTTTGTACCTCCGTTTAAATCGTTTGTTCCTAAAGGGTTAAGGAATTAGAGGGGGAAAAAAACGCCAGCCCCCAACTTTAAGATATCAGAAAACGCCCAACGCCATTCGAAGGAGAATCGTTTGTACCCGTTTGTACCTCCGTTTAAATCGTTTGTTTCTAAAGGGTTAAGGAATTAGAGGGGGTAAAAAAACGCCAGCCCCCAACTTTAAGATATCAGAAAACGCCCAACGCCATTCGAAGGAGAATCGTTTGTACCCGTTTGTACCTCCGTTTAAATCGTTTGTTCCTAAAGGGTTAAGGAATTAGAGGGGGTAAAAAAACGCCAGCCCCCAACTTTAAGATATCAGAAAACGCCCAACGCCATTCGAAGGAGAATCGTTTGTACCCGTTTGTACCTCCGTTTAAATCGTTTGTTCCTAAAGGGTTAAGGAATTAGAGGGGGTAAAAAAACGCCAGCCCCCAACTTTAAGATATCAGAAAACGCCCAACGCCATTCGAAGGAGAATCGTTTGTACCCGTTTGTACCTCCGTTTAAATCGTTTGTTCCTAAAGGGTTAAGGAATTAGAGGGGGTAAAAAAACGCCAGCCCCCAACTTTAAGATATCAGAAAACGCCCAACGCCATTCGAAGGAGAATCGTTTGTACCCGTTTGTACCTCCGTTTAAATCGTTTGTTCTAAAGGGTTAAGGAATTAGAGGGGGAAAAAAACGCCAGCCCCCAACTTTAAGATATCAGAAAACGCCCAACGCCATTCGAAGGAGAATCGTTTGTACCCGTTTGTACCTCCGTTTAAATCGTTTGTTCCTAAAGGGTTAAGGAATTAGAGGGGGTAAAAAAACGCCAGCCCCCAACTTTAAGATATCAGAAAACGCCCAACGCCATTCGAAGGAGAATCGTTTGTACCCGTTTGTACCTCCGTTTAAATCGTTTGTTCCTAAAGGGTTAAGGAATTAGAGGGGGTAAAAAAACGCCAGCCCCCAACTTTAAGATATCAGAAAACGCCCAACGCCATTCGAAGGAGAATCGTTTGTACCCGTTTGTACCTCCGTTTAAATCGTTTGTTCCTAAAGGGTTAAGGAATTAGAGGGGGTAAAAAAACGCCAGCCCCCAACTTTAAGATATCAGAAAACGCCCAACGCCATTCGAAGGAGAATCGTTTGTACCCGTTTGTACCTCCGTTTAAATCGTTTGTTCCTAAAGGGTTAAGGAATTAGAGGGGGTAAAAAAACGCCAGCCCCCAACTTTAAGATATCAGAAAACGCCCAACGCCATTCGAAGGAGAATCGTTTGTACCCGTTTGTACCTCCGTTTAAATCGTTTGTTTCTAAAGGGTTAAGGAATTAGAGGGGGTAAAAAAACGCCAGCCCCCAACTTTAAGATATCAGAAAACGCCCAACGCCATTCGAAGGAGAATCGTTTGTACCCGTTTGTACCTCCGTTTAAATCGTTTGTTTCTAAAGGGTTAAGGAATTAGAGGGGGTAAAAAAACGCCAGCCCCCAACTTTAAGATATCAGAAAACGCCCAACGCCATTCGAAGGAGAATCGTTTGTACCCGTTTGTACCTCCGTTTAAATCGTTTGTTCCTAAAGGGTTAAGGAATTAGAGGGGGTAAAAAAACGCCAGCCCCCAACTTTAAGATATCAGAAAACGCCCAACGCCATTCGAAGGAGAATCGTTTGTACCCGTTTGTACCTCCGTTTAAATCGTTTGTTCCTAAAGGGTTAAGGAATTAGAGGGGGTAAAAAAACGCCAGCCCCCAACTTTAAGATATCAGAAAACGCCCAACGCCATTCGAAGGAGAATCGTTTGTACCCGTTTGTACCTCCGTTTAAATCGTTTGTTTCTAAAGGGTTAAGGAATTAGAGGGGGTAAAAAAACGCCAGCCCCCAACTTTAAGATATCAGAAAACGCCCAACGCCATTCGAAGGAGAATCGTTTGTACCCGTTTGTACCTCCGTTTAAATCGTTTGTTCCTAAAGGGTTAAGGAATTAGAGGGGGTAAAAAACGCCAGCCCCCAACTTTAAGATATCAGAAAACGCCCAACGCCATTCGAAGGAGAATCGTTTGTACCCGTTTGTACCTCCGTTTAAATCGTTTGTTCTAAAGGGTTAAGGAATTAGAGGGGGTAAAAAAACGCCAGCCCCCAACTTTAAGATATCAGAAAACGCCCAACGCCATTCGAAGGAGAATCGTTTGTACCCGTTTGTACCTCCGTTTAAATCGTTTGTTCCTAAAGGGTTAAGGAATTAGAGGGGGTAAAAAAACGCCAGCCCCCAACTTTAAGATATCAGAAAACGCCCAACGCCATTCGAAGGAGAATCGTTTGTACCCGTTTGTACCTCCGTTTAAATCGTTTGTTCCTAAAGGGTTAAGGAATTAGAGGGGGTAAAAAAACGCCAGCCCCCAACTTTAAGATATCAGAAAACGCCCAACGCCATTCGAAGGAGAATCGTTTGTACCCGTTTGTACCTCCGTTTAAATCGTTTGTTCTGAAGGGTTAAGGAATTAGAGGGGGTAAAAAAACGCCAGCCCCCAACTTTAAGATATCAGAAAACGCCCAACGCCATTCGAAGGAGAATCGTTTGTACCCGTTTGTACCTCCGTTTAAATCGTTTGTTTCTAAAGGGTTAAGGAATTAGAGGGGGTAAAAAAACGCCAGCCCCCAACTTTAAGATATCAGAAAACGCCCAACGCCATTCGAAGGAGAATCGTTTGTACCCGTTTGTACCTCCGTTTAAATCGTTTGTTCCTAAAGGGTTAAGGAATTAGAGGGGGTAAAAAAACGCCAGCCCCCAACTTTAAGATATCAGAAAACGCCCAACGCCATTCGAAGGAGAATCGTTTGTACCCGTTTGTACCTCCGTTTAAATCGTTTGTTTCTAAAGGGTTAAGGAATTAGAGGGGGTAAAAAAACGCCAGCCCCCAACTTTAAGATATCAGAAAACGCCCAACGCCATTCGAAGGAGAATCGTTTGTACCCGTTTGTACCTCCGTTTAAATCGTTTGTTCCTAAAGGGTTAAGGAATTAGAGGGGGTAAAAAAACGCCAGCCCCCAACTTTAAGATATCAGAAAACGCCCAACGCCATTCGAAGGAGAATCGTTTGTACCCGTTTGTACCTCCGTTTAAATCGTTTGTTCCTAAAGGGTTAAGGAATTAGAGGGGGTAAAAAAACGCCAGCCCCCAACTTTAAGATATCAGAAAACGCCCAACGCCATTCGAAGGAGAATCGTTTGTACCCGTTTGTACCTCCGTTTAAATCGTTTGTTCTAAAGGGTTAAGGAATTAGAGGGGGTAAAAAACGCCAGCCCCCAACTTTAAGATATCAGAAAACGCCCAACGCCATTCGAAGGAGAATCGTTTGTACCCGTTTGTACCTCCGTTTAAATCGTTTGTTTCTAAAGGGTTAAGGAATTAGAGGGGGAAAAAAACGCCAGCCCCCAACTTTAAGATATCAGAAAACGCCCAACGCCATTCGAAGGAGAATCGTTTGTACCCGTTTGTACCTCCGTTTAAATCGTTTGTTCCTAAAGGGTTAAGGAATTAGAGGGGGTAAAAAAACGCCAGCCCCCAACTTTAAGATATCAGAAAACGCCCAACGCCATTCGAAGGAGAATCGTTTGTACCCGTTTGTACCTCCGTTTAAATCGTTTGTTCCTAAAGGGTTAAGGAATTAGAGGGGGTAAAAAAACGCCAGCCCCCAACTTTAAGATATCAGAAAACGCCCAACGCCATTCGAAGGAGAATCGTTTGTACCCGTTTGTACCTCCGTTTAAATCGTTTGTTCTAAAGGGTTAAGGAATTAGAGGGGGTAAAAAAACGCCAGCCCCCAACTTTAAGATATCAGAAAACGCCCAACGCCATTCGAAGGAGAATCGTTTGTACCCGTTTGTACCTCCGTTTAAATCGTTTGTTTCTAAAGGGTTAAGGAATTAGAGGGGGTAAAAAAACGCCAGCCCCCAACTTTAAGATATCAGAAAACGCCCAACGCCATTCGAAGGAGAATCGTTTGTACCCGTTTGTACCTCCGTTTAAATCGTTTGTTCCTAAAGGGTTAAGGAATTAGAGGGGGTAAAAAAACGCCAGCCCCCAACTTTAAGATATCAGAAAACGCCCAACGCCATTCGAAGGAGAATCGTTTGTACCCGTTTGTACCTCCGTTTAAATCGTTTGTTCTAAAGGGTTAAGGAATTAGAGGGGGTAAAAAAACGCCAGCCCCCAACTTTAAGATATCAGAAAACGCCCAACGCCATTCGAAGGAGAATCGTTTGTACCCGTTTGTACCTCCGTTTAAATCGTTTGTTCCTAAAGGGTTAAGGAATTAGAGGGGGTAAAAAAACGCCAGCCCCCAACTTTAAGATATCAGAAAACGCCCAACGCCATTCGAAGGAGAATCGTTTGTACCCGTTTGTACCTCCGTTTAAATCGTTTGTTTCTAAAGGGTTAAGGAATTAGAGGGGGTAAAAAAACGCCAGCCCCCAACTTTAAGATATCAGAAAACGCCCAACGCCATTCGAAGGAGAATCGTTTGTACCCGTTTGTACCTCCGTTTAAATCGTTTGTTCCTAAAGGGTTAAGGAATTAGAGGGGGTAAAAAAACGCCAGCCCCCAACTTTAAGATATCAGAAAACGCCCAACGCCATTCGAAGGAGAATCGTTTGTACCCGTTTGTACCTCCGTTTAAATCGTTTGTTTCTAAAGGGTTAAGGAATTAGAGGGGGAAAAAAACGCCAGCCCCCAACTTTAAGATATCAGAAAACGCCCAACGCCATTCGAAGGAGAATCGTTTGTACCCGTTTGTACCTCCGTTTAAATCGTTTGTTTCTAAAGGGTTAAGGAATTAGAGGGGGTAAAAAAACGCCAGCCCCCAACTTTAAGATATCAGAAAACGCCCAACGCCATTCGAAGGAGAATCGTTTGTACCCGTTTGTACCTCCGTTTAAATCGTTTGTTTCTAAAGGGTTAAGGAGTTAGAGGGGGTGAAAAAAACGCCAGCCCCCAACTTTAAGATATCAGAAAACGCCCAACGCCATTCGAAGGAGAATCGTTTGTACCCGTTTGTACCTCCGTTTAAATCGTTTGTTCCTAAAGGGTTAAGGAATTAGAGGGGGTAAAAAAACGCCAGCCCCCAACTTTAAGATATCAGAAAACGCCCAACGCCATTCGAAGGAGAATCGTTTGTACCCGTTTGTACCTCCGTTTAAATCGTTTGTTCCTAAAGGGTTAAGGAATTAGAGGGGGTAAAAAAACGCCAGCCCCCAACTTTAAGATATCAGAAAACGCCCAACGCCATTCGAAGGAGAATCGTTTGTACCCGTTTGTACCTCCGTTTAAATCGTTTGTTCCTAAAGGGTTAAGGAATTAGAGGGGGTAAAAAAACGCCAGCCCCCAACTTTAAGATATCAGAAAACGCCCAACGCCATTCGAAGGAGAATCGTTTGTACCCGTTTGTACCTCCGTTTAAATCGTTTGTTCTAAAGGGTTAAGGAATTAGAGGGGGTAAAAAAACGCCAGCCCCCAACTTTAAGATATCAGAAAACGCCCAACGCCATTCGAAGGAGAATCGTTTGTACCCGTTTGTACCTCCGTTTAAATCGTTTGTTCCTAAAGGGTTAAGGAATTAGAGGGGGTAAAAAAACGCCAGCCCCCAACTTTAAGATATCAGAAAACGCCCAACGCCATTCGAAGGAGAATCGTTTGTACCCGTTTGTACCTCCGTTTAAATCGTTTGTTCTAAAGGGTTAAGGAATTAGAGGGGGTAAAAAAACGCCAGCCCCCAACTTTAAGATATCAGAAAACGCCCAACGCCATTCGAAGGAGAATCGTTTGTACCCGTTTGTACCTCCGTTTAAATCGTTTGTTCCTAAAGGGTTAAGGAATTAGAGGGGGTGAAAAAACGCCAGCCCCCAACTTTAAGATATCAGAAAACGCCCAACGCCATTCGAAGGAGAATCGTTTGTACCCGTTTGTACCTCCGTTTAAATCGTTTGTTTCTAAAGGGTTAAGGAATTAGAGGGGGTAAAAAAACGCCAGCCCCCAACTTTAAGATATCAGAAAACGCCCAACGCCATTCGAAGGAGAATCGTTTGTACCCGTTTGTACCTCCGTTTAAATCGTTTGTTCCTAAAGGGTTAAGGAATTAGAGGGGGTAAAAAAACGCCAGCCCCCAACTTTAAGATATCAGAAAACGCCCAACGCCATTCGAAGGAGAATCGTTTGTACCCGTTTGTACCTCCGTTTAAATCGTTTGTTTCTAAAGGGTTAAGGAATTAGAGGGGGTAAAAAAACGCCAGCCCCCAACTTTAAGATATCAGAAAACGCCCAACGCCATTCGAAGGAGAATCGTTTGTACCCGTTTGTACCTCCGTTTAAATCGTTTGTTCCTAAAGGGTTAAGGAATTAGAGGGGGTAAAAAAACGCCAGCCCCCAACTTTAAGATATCAGAAAACGCCCAACGCCATTCGAAGGAGAATCGTTTGTACCCGTTTGTACCTCCGTTTAAATCGTTTGTTCCTAAAGGGTTAAGGAATTAGAGGGGGTAAAAAAACGCCAGCCCCCAACTTTAAGATATCAGAAAACGCCCAACGCCATTCGAAGGAGAATCGTTTGTACCCGTTTGTACCTCCGTTTAAATCGTTTGTTTCTAAAGGGTTAAGGAATTAGAGGGGGTGAAAAAACGCCAGCCCCCAACTTTAAGATATCAGAAAACGCCCAACGCCATTCGAAGGAGAATCGTTTGTACCCGTTTGTACCTCCGTTTAAATCGTTTGTTTCTAAAGGGTTAAGGAATTAGAGGGGGTAAAAAAACGCCAGCCCCCAACTTTAAGATATCAGAAAACGCCCAACGCCATTCGAAGGAGAATCGTTTGTACCCGTTTGTACCTCCGTTTAAATCGTTTGTTCCTAAAGGGTTAAGGAATTAGAGGGGGTAAAAAAACGCCAGCCCCCAACTTTAAGATATCAGAAAACGCCCAACGCCATTCGAAGGAGAATCGTTTGTACCCGTTTGTACCTCCGTTTAAATCGTTTGTTTCTAAAGGGTTAAGGAATTAGAGGGGGTAAAAAAACGCCAGCCCCCAACTTTAAGATATCAGAAAACGCCCAACGCCATTCGAAGGAGAATCGTTTGTACCCGTTTGTACCTCCGTTTAAATCGTTTGTTCCTAAAGGGTTAAGGAATTAGAGGGGGTAAAAAAACGCCAGCCCCCAACTTTAAGATATCAGAAAACGCCCAACGCCATTCGAAGGAGAATCGTTTGTACCCGTTTGTACCTCCGTTTAAATCGTTTGTTTCTAAAGGGTTAAGGAATTAGAGGGGGTGAAAAAAACGCCAGCCCCCAACTTTAAGATATCAGAAAACGCCCAACGCCATTCGAAGGAGAATCGTTTGTACCCGTTTGTACCTCCGTTTAAATCGTTTGTTCCTAAAGGGTTAAGGAATTAGAGGGGGTAAAAAAACGCCAGCCCCCAACTTTAAGATATCAGAAAACGCCCAACGCCATTCGAAGGAGAATCGTTTGTACCCGTTTGTACCTCCGTTTAAATCGTTTGTTCCTAAAGGGTTAAGGAATTAGAGGGGGTAAAAAAACGCCAGCCCCCAACTTTAAGATATCAGAAAACGCCCAACGCCATTCGAAGGAGAATCGTTTGTACCCGTTTGTACCTCCGTTTAAATCGTTTGTTCCTAAAGGGTTAAGGAATTAGAGGGGGTAAAAAAACGCCAGCCCCCAACTTTAAGATATCAGAAAACGCCCAACGCCATTCGAAGGAGAATCGTTTGTACCCGTTTGTACCTCCGTTTAAATCGTTTGTTTCTAAAGGGTTAAGGAATTAGAGGGGGTAAAAAAACGCCAGCCCCCAACTTTAAGATATCAGAAAACGCCCAACGCCATTCGAAGGAGAATCGTTTGTACCCGTTTGTACCTCCGTTTAAATCGTTTGTTTCTAAAGGGTTAAGGAATTAGAGGGGGTAAAAAAACGCCAGCCCCCAACTTTAAGATATCAGAAAACGCCCAACGCCATTCGAAGGAGAATCGTTTGTACCCGTTTGTACCTCCGTTTAAATCGTTTGTTTCTAAAGGGTTAAGGAATTAGAGGGGGTGAAAAAAACGCCAGCCCCCAACTTTAAGATATCAGAAAACGCCCAACGCCATTCGAAGGAGAATCGTTTGTACCCGTTTGTACCTCCGTTTAAATCGTTTGTTTCTAAAGGGTTAAGGAATTAGAGGGGGTAAAAAAACGCCAGCCCCCAACTTTAAGATATCAGAAAACGCCCAACGCCATTCGAAGGAGAATCGTTTGTACCCGTTTGTACCTCCGTTTAAATCGTTTGTTCTAAAGGGTTAAGGAATTAGAGGGGGTGAAAAAACGCCAGCCCCCAACTTTAAGATATCAGAAAACGCCCAACGCCATTCGAAGGAGAATCGTTTGTACCCGTTTGTACCTCCGTTTAAATCGTTTGTTCCTAAAGGGTTAAGGAATTAGAGGGGGTGAAAAAACGCCAGCCCCCAACTTTAAGATATCAGAAAACGCCCAACGCCATTCGAAGGAGAATCGTTTGTACCCGTTTGTACCTCCGTTTAAATCGTTTGTTCTAAAGGGTTAAGGAATTAGAGGGGGTAAAAAAACGCCAGCCCCCAACTTTAAGATATCAGAAAACGCCCAACGCCATTCGAAGGAGAATCGTTTGTACCCGTTTGTACCTCCGTTTAAATCGTTTGTTCTAAAGGGTTAAGGAATTAGAGGGGGTAAAAAAACGCCAGCCCCCAACTTTAAGATATCAGAAAACGCCCAACGCCATTCGAAGGAGAATCGTTTGTACCCGTTTGTACCTCCGTTTAAATCGTTTGTTCCTAAAGGGTTAAGGAATTAGAGGGGGTAAAAAAACGCCAGCCCCCAACTTTAAGATATCAGAAAACGCCCAACGCCATTCGAAGGAGAATCGTTTGTACCCGTTTGTACCTCCGTTTAAATCGTTTGTTCCTAAAGGGTTAAGGAATTAGAGGGGGTAAAAAAACGCCAGCCCCCAACTTTAAGATATCAGAAAACGCCCAACGCCATTCGAAGGAGAATCGTTTGTACCCGTTTGTACCTCCGTTTAAATCGTTTGTTCCTAAAGGGTTAAGGAATTAGAGGGGGTAAAAAAACGCCAGCCCCCAACTTTAAGATATCAGAAAACGCCCAACGCCATTCGAAGGAGAATCGTTTGTACCCGTTTGTACCTCCGTTTAAATCGTTTGTTCCTAAAGGGTTAAGGAATTAGAGGGGGTAAAAAAACGCCAGCCCCCAACTTTAAGATATCAGAAAACGCCCAACGCCATTCGAAGGAGAATCGTTTGTACCCGTTTGTACCTCCGTTTAAATCGTTTGTTCTAAAGGGTTAAGGAATTAGAGGGGGTAAAAAAACGCCAGCCCCCAACTTTAAGATATCAGAAAACGCCCAACGCCATTCGAAGGAGAATCGTTTGTACCCGTTTGTACCTCCGTTTAAATCGTTTGTTTCTAAAGGGTTAAGGAATTAGAGGGGGTGAAAAAACGCCAGCCCCCAACTTTAAGATATCAGAAAACGCCCAACGCCATTCGAAGGAGAATCGTTTGTACCCGTTTGTACCTCCGTTTAAATCGTTTGTTCTAAAGGGTTAAGGAATTAGAGGGGGTAAAAAAACGCCAGCCCCCAACTTTAAGATATCAGAAAACGCCCAACGCCATTCGAAGGAGAATCGTTTGTACCCGTTTGTACCTCCGTTTAAATCGTTTGTTTCTAAAGGGTTAAGGAATTAGAGGGGGTAAAAAAACGCCAGCCCCCAACTTTAAGATATCAGAAAACGCCCAACGCCATTCGAAGGAGAATCGTTTGTACCCGTTTGTACCTCCGTTTAAATCGTTTGTTCCTAAAGGGTTAAGGAATTAGAGGGGGTAAAAAAACGCCAGCCCCCAACTTTAAGATATCAGAAAACGCCCAACGCCATTCGAAGGAGAATCGTTTGTACCCGTTTTTACCTCCGTTTTCGTTTGTTTCTTTAAGGAATTAGAGGGGGTGAAAAAAACGCCAGCCCCCAACTTTAAGATATCAGAAAACGCCCAACGCCATTCGAAGGAGAATCGTTTGTACCCGTTTGTACCTCCGTTTAAATCGTTTGTTCTAAAGGGTTAAGGAATTAGAGGGGGTAAAAAAACGCCAGCCCCCAACTTTAAGATATCAGAAAACGCCCAACGCCATTCGAAGGAGAATCGTTTGTACCCGTTTGTACCTCCGTTTAAATCGTTTGTTCTAAAGGGAATTAGAGGGGGTAAAAAAACGCCAGCCCCCAACTTTAAGATATCAGAAAACGCCCAACGCCATTCGAAGGAGAATCGTTTGTACCCGTTTGTACCTCCGTTTAAATCGTTTGTTCTAAAGGGTTAAGGAATTAGAGGGGGTAAAAAAACGCCAGCCCCCAACTTTAAGATATCAGAAAACGCCCAACGCCATTCGAAGGAGAATCGTTTGTACCCGTTTGTACCTCCGTTTAAATCGTTTGTTCCTAAAGGGTTAAGGAATTAGAGGGGGTAAAAAAACGCCAGCCCCCAACTTTAAGATATCAGAAAACGCCCAACGCCATTCGAAGGAGAATCGTTTGTACCCGTTTGTACCTCCGTTTAAATCGTTTGTTCTAAAGGGTTAAGGAATTAGAGGGGGTAAAAAACGCCAGCCCCCAACTTTAAGATATCAGAAAACGCCCAACGCCATTCGAAGGAGAATCGTTTGTACCCGTTTGTACCTCCGTTTAAATCGTTTGTTCTAAAGGGTTAAGGAATTAGAGGGGGTAAAAAAACGCCAGCCCCCAACTTTAAGATATCAGAAAACGCCCAACGCCATTCGAAGGAGAATCGTTTGTACCCGTTTGTACCTCCGTTTAAATCGTTTGTTCCTAAAGGGTTAAGGAATTAGAGGGGGTAAAAAACGCCAGCCCCCAACTTTAAGATATCAGAAAACGCCCAACGCCATTCGAAGGAGAATCGTTTGTACCCGTTTGTACCTCCGTTTAAATCGTTTGTTCTAAAGGGTTAAGGAATTAGAGGGGGTAAAAAAACGCCAGCCCCCAACTTTAAGATATCAGAAAACGCCCAACGCCATTCGAAGGAGAATCGTTTGTACCCGTTTGTACCTCCGTTTAAATCGTTTGTTTCTAAAGGGTTAAGGAATTAGAGGGGGTAAAAAAACGCCAGCCCCCAACTTTAAGATATCAGAAAACGCCCAACGCCATTCGAAGGAGAATCGTTTGTACCCGTTTGTACCTCCGTTTAAATCGTTTGTTCCTAAAGGGTTAAGGAATTAGAGGGGGTAAAAAAACGCCAGCCCCCAACTTTAAGATATCAGAAAACGCCCAACGCCATTCGAAGGAGAATCGTTTGTACCCGTTTGTACCTCCGTTTAAATCGTTTGTTCTAAAGGGTTAAGGAATTAGAGGGGGTAAAAAAACGCCAGCCCCCAACTTTAAGATATCAGAAAACGCCCAACGCCATTCGAAGGAGAATCGTTTGTACCCGTTTGTACCTCCGTTTAAATCGTTTGTTCCTAAAGGGTTAAGGAATTAGAGGGGGTAAAAAAACGCCAGCCCCCAACTTTAAGATATCAGAAAACGCCCAACGCCATTCGAAGGAGAATCGTTTGTACCCGTTTGTACCTCCGTTTAAATCGTTTGTTTCTAAAGGGTTAAGGAATTAGAGGGGGTAAAAAAACGCCAGCCCCCAACTTTAAGATATCAGAAAACGCCCAACGCCATTCGAAGGAGAATCGTTTGTACCCGTTTGTACCTCCGTTTAAATCGTTTGTTCCTAAAGGGTTAAGGAATTAGAGGGGGTAAAAAAACGCCAGCCCCCAACTTTAAGATATCAGAAAACGCCCAACGCCATTCGAAGGAGAATCGTTTGTACCCGTTTGTACCTCCGTTTAAATCGTTTGTTCCTAAAGGGTTAAGGAATTAGAGGGGGTAAAAAAACGCCAGCCCCCAACTTTAAGATATCAGAAAACGCCCAACGCCATTCGAAGGAGAATCGTTTGTACCCGTTTGTACCTCCGTTTAAATCGTTTGTTCCTAAAGGGTTAAGGAATTAGAGGGGGTAAAAAAACGCCAGCCCCCAACTTTAAGATATCAGAAAACGCCCAACGCCATTCGAAGGAGAATCGTTTGTACCCGTTTGTACCTCCGTTTAAATCGTTTGTTTCTAAAGGGTTAAGGAATTAGAGGGGGTAAAAAAACGCCAGCCCCCAACTTTAAGATATCAGAAAACGCCCAACGCCATTCGAAGGAGAATCGTTTGTACCCGTTTGTACCTCCGTTTAAATCGTTTGTTCCTAAAGGGTTAAGGAATTAGAGGGGGTAAAAAAACGCCAGCCCCCAACTTTAAGATATCAGAAAACGCCCAACGCCATTCGAAGGAGAATCGTTTGTACCCGTTTGTACCTCCGTTTAAATCGTTTGTTTCTAAAGGGTTAAGGAGTTAGAGGGGGTGAAAAAAACGCCAGCCCCCAACTTTAAGATATCAGAAAACGCCCAACGCCATTCGAAGGAGAATCGTTTGTACCCGTTTGTACCTCCGTTTAAATCGTTTGTTTCTAAAGGGTTAAGGAATTAGAGGGGGTAAAAAAACGCCAGCCCCCAACTTTAAGATATCAGAAAACGCCCAACGCCATTCGAAGGAGAATCGTTTGTACCCGTTTGTACCTCCGTTTAAATCGTTTGTTCTAAAGGGTTAAGGAATTAGAGGGGGTAAAAAAACGCCAGCCCCCAACTTTAAGATATCAGAAAACGCCCAACGCCATTCGAAGGAGAATCGTTTGTACCCGTTTGTACCTCCGTTTAAATCGTTTGTTCTAAAGGGTTAAGGAATTAGAGGGGGTAAAAAAACGCCAGCCCCCAACTTTAAGATATCAGAAAACGCCCAACGCCATTCGAAGGAGAATCGTTTGTACCCGTTTGTACCTCCGTTTAAATCGTTTGTTCCTAAAGGGTTAAGGAATTAGAGGGGGTGAAAAAAACGCCAGCCCCCAACTTTAAGATATCAGAAAACGCCCAACGCCATTCGAAGGAGAATCGTTTGTACCCGTTTGTACCTCCGTTTAAATCGTTTGTTTCTAAAGGGTTAAGGAATTAGAGGGGGTAAAAAAACGCCAGCCCCCAACTTTAAGATATCAGAAAACGCCCAACGCCATTCGAAGGAGAATCGTTTGTACCCGTTTGTACCTCCGTTTAAATCGTTTGTTTCTAAAGGGTTAAGGAATTAGAGGGGGTGAAAAAAACGCCAGCCCCCAACTTTAAGATATCAGAAAACGCCCAACGCCATTCGAAGGAGAATCGTTTGTACCCGTTTGTACCTCCGTTTAAATCGTTTGTTTCTAAAGGGTTAAGGAGTTAGAGGGGGTGAAAAAAACGCCAGCCCCCAACTTTAAGATATCAGAAAACGCCCAACGCCATTCGAAGGAGAATCGTTTGTACCCGTTTGTACCTCCGTTTAAATCGTTTGTTCCTAAAGGGTTAAGGAATTAGAGGGGGTAAAAAAACGCCAGCCCCCAACTTTAAGATATCAGAAAACGCCCAACGCCATTCGAAGGAGAATCGTTTGTACCCGTTTGTACCTCCGTTTAAATCGTTTGTTTCTAAAGGGTTAAGGAATTAGAGGGGGTAAAAAAACGCCAGCCCCCAACTTTAAGATATCAGAAAACGCCCAACGCCATTCGAAGGAGAATCGTTTGTACCCGTTTGTACCTCCGTTTAAATCGTTTGTTCCTAAAGGGTTAAGGAATTAGAGGGGGTAAAAAAACGCCAGCCCCCAACTTTAAGATATCAGAAAACGCCCAACGCCATTCGAAGGAGAATCGTTTGTACCCGTTTGTACCTCCGTTTAAATCGTTTGTTCCTAAAGGGTTAAGGAATTAGAGGGGGTAAAAAAACGCCAGCCCCCAACTTTAAGATATCAGAAAACGCCCAACGCCATTCGAAGGAGAATCGTTTGTACCCGTTTGTACCTCCGTTTAAATCGTTTGTTCTAAAGGGTTAAGGAATTAGAGGGGGAAAAAAACGCCAGCCCCCAACTTTAAGATATCAGAAAACGCCCAACGCCATTCGAAGGAGAATCGTTTGTACCCGTTTGTACCTCCGTTTAAATCGTTTGTTCCTAAAGGGTTAAGGAATTAGAGGGGGTAAAAAAACGCCAGCCCCCAACTTTAAGATATCAGAAAACGCCCAACGCCATTCGAAGGAGAATCGTTTGTACCCGTTTGTAC
Organism: Temnothorax nylanderi; assembly: GCF_030848795.1. Classification (NCBI taxonomy): domain Eukaryota; kingdom Metazoa; phylum Arthropoda; class Insecta; order Hymenoptera; family Formicidae; genus Temnothorax; species Temnothorax nylanderi. The sequence goes on from NW_027250076.1 coordinate 33,087, forward strand.
CTCCGTTTAAATCGTTTGTTTCTAAAGGGTTAAGGAGTTAGAGGGGGTGAAAAAAACGCCAGCCCCCAACTTTAAGATATCAGAAAACGCCCAACGCCATTCGAAGGAGAATCGTTTGTACCCGTTTGTACCTCCGTTTAAATCGTTTGTTTCTAAAGGGTTAAGGAGTTAGAGGGGGTAAAAAAAACGCCAGCCCCCAACTTTAAGATATCAGAAAACGCCCAACGCCATTCGAAGGAGAATCGTTTGTACCCGTTTGTACCTCCGTTTAAATCGTTTGTTTCTAAAGGGTTAAGGAGTTAGAGGGGGAAAAAAACGCCAGCCCCCAACTTTAAGATATCAGAAAACGCCCAACGCCATTCGAAGGAGAATCGTTTGTACCCGTTTGTACCTCCGTTTAAATCGTTTGTTCCTAAAAGGTTAAGGAATTAGAGGGGGTAAAAAACGCCAGCCCCCAACTTTAAGATATCAGAAAACGCCCAACGCCATTCGAAGGAGAATCGTTTGTACCCGTTTGTACCTCCGTTTAAATCGTTTGTTCTAAAGGGTTAAGGAATTAGAGGGGGTAAAAAAACGCCAGCCCCCAACTTTAAGATATCAGAAAACGCCCAACGCCATTCGAAGGAGAATCGTTTGTACCCGTTTGTACCTCCGTTTAAATCGTTTGTTTCTAAAGGGTTAAGGAATTAGGGGGGGGAAAAAAACGCCAGCCCCCAACTTTAAGATATCAGAAAACGCCCAACGCCATTCGAAGGAGAATCGTTTGTACCCGTTTGTACCTCCGTTTAAATCGTTTGTTTCTAAAGGGTTAAGGAATTAGAGGGGGTAAAAAAACGCCAGCCCCCAACTTTAAGATATCAGAAAACGCCCAACGCCATTCGAAGGAGAATCGTTTGTACCCGTTTGTACCTCCGTTTAAATCGTTTGTTTCTAAAGGTTAAGGAATTAGAGGGGGTAAAAACGCCAGCCCCCAACTTAAGATATTAAAAACGCCCAACGCCATTCGAAGGAGAATCGTTTGTACCCGTTTGTACCTCCGTTTAAATCGTTTGTTTCTAAAGGGTTAAGGAATTAGAGGGGTAAAAAAAACGCCAGCCCCCAACTTTAAGATATCAGAAAACGCCCAACGCCATTCGAAGGAGAATCGTTTGTACCCGTTTGTACCTCCGTTTAAATCGTTTGTTTCTAAAGGGTTAAGGAATTAGAGGGGGTGAAAAAAACGCCAGCTCTTTTCTGAAATCACTGCACTAGAATTGCAATAGAATCTGATCGGCACACGAAATACAAGTCGGAGGCGAGGAGAATGGAAAGCAAGGTGCAGCTTGCTATTCTTTCGTGGTACAAATGTAATACGATAGCATATCGTGCAGTCTTTTACCCCGTTTTCCGATAGCTAAACTTAGTGGATCGGTTATAATGGATATGGAGCACGAAGAGCATTAGCTATTTACGGTAGTCGAAAACAGTGATAAATCGCTATTTTTGTGTCGCGCTACGTAATTATGTCCGACAAGAATAATTTTATTTGCAATTTTTGTAATAACGCAACAAACATGTGTAGCAGGTTCTATTTTATGCTAAATTAAGAATTAAATGAGCTGTAAATTAATTAAATGTCAGTGACCTAATTGTATAAATAAATATACTGAAATGTATTTTAATTATTAAAAACTGTATTATAATTACGTTTTTTTTTTTAATTTATATGCAAAAGTTAAATGTATAATTGGGCGTGTTATAATTTATTATTTGTGCTTCATGCAGCTGTCTTGCAAGTGCAACACTTTAATAGTGTATTTTAAAGATTAATACCAGTAAGAAAATCTTAACACGATGATATTATTTGAGAATATAATAATGTTTCTTGTTATAATTGCGATCAATTAAGCAAAATAGTAAATAGTATGTTGTATAAAATTTGCGCGCTCAAACTCGTAATTATATCGATTTAAAAAAGTATATGATTTTATTTAAGGAAAAGTGCAATTTTAACTTGCAAAAGCATTGGTGTATTGTTCGAAAAATATAATCATGGAATTTGTAGATATTGTACTAAACAGTGAAAATATTTTCTCTGCCACATTTTTATCTGGATTTAAAATAGAGCTATAATCTATCCAGTTATTAGAATCACGCTATATATACGTACGTACCGAATTCTCATTTATTATTGATTTTCACATCTCAAGTGATATTGATTTTCTCTGCTGGACTAATTTTGTCCCCGACATTTTTGCAGTAGAATCTTTCAACTTAATTAATTTTCCGAAATATGGTATATAAAAATACAAAAATACAAATATAATTTATATGTGGAAAAAATTAACTGTGTTCCTCTTTTACTCTCTCATATTTTACCGTTGAAATAATAAGCTAAATTAAGAAAAAACGCTCTAGTTTTGCTTCACTCTCTTATCAATTCTGGTTAGTGAAAAATGATGCAAAGAGTAGAACGTCCCTTATGCGCCAACTTCTAGACATGAGCAATTTTTTTTAGGTCTTCCACAGACAAAGTGGTAGGAGAAAATAGGAGTTTATTAGAGAGCAAAATTGAGAGATAAAAGACGTACTTTAGCATCTCGTTATTTTTTTACCGTTGAGAGTTTTACAAATTACAAAATTAAAACATTCTTGTTCTTGTCTTCAGAGACACGACATAGCACAGTTTAACAATGTTTTCTCGAGCGCGGTACATTCTTTTCGCTCGAGAAACGTGTACACAAAACCATATATTTACATACGTCAAAAAGACAAAAAGGAGGAAGGAAATTAAATACCGGTCCAATTTTTTCGTGAGATTATTTGTTCTAGCAAAATGTATTTCTTCGTGCATGGTTGAAAAGCGTTTCGCGCGTAAGAGAGTCTTAACGGTGACGCCCATCTACGTAAAAGGGAATGTTTGCCGGCGACCGGGGTAATAGGTGGGCCCCATGGAGAGGATGCGCTAGTACCCCGATAATAGCCCCAGCCGCAAAATAAAAGACCGCGTAACGATCGGGTTTAGCGTGGTAGACCGAGCGACATACACAGGGCCTCCCGCGCTTCCGCTGCCCCGCGTCGTCGTCTTTAGCCGTCGTAAAACACACCGCGGAACGACACGTCGTTTCACGAAATGAGAAAAAAGTCGTGGTTGAAACGCGCATGGCGCGGGGGGATGTTCGAAATACAACGAAACCCCACCCTCTCGCCGGGGAGCCACATGTTGCGAAAGACGGTTCGCTTTTCTATTATGGTGCATCTGTCCTGCGCTTAATTACTAATTAAAATACTTTTGTGATTGTTAATTGAAATGCACCGTCGTCGTCTGTGTGGAAAGTTTCGAACCGAATATATTTTTCGACAGCGGTTCTTCTAGTTTTTTTTTGTTTGTTAAAAATAACAAATCTCCGACTGAACCGTTTGGTAAAAGCCATGTTAATTAAGGATGAAGGAGTCACCGGAAATTCTATATGTATAATAATACAAATATTTTAACATGTTGTTTTAGTAAACTGTGCACTTGCTAATGACTCTTTATGAAGCAAAATATTACAGAAGCATTACACAATTACATTCATTACAATCTCTATTACCGTATAAAATGTTATGTATTTACGTTCGTTAATCACGAATCATCTATGCAGAATTATATACGCGTTTCTATTGGGATTTCAAAATACTGGTGTCAATGCTGATAGTTAATAGATGCTCCTAATCTGCTAACTACGCCTGAAATAATTATTAAACAGATGAACGTACTACGCAAACATCCACAAATGATATACAAACAATAGTAACAATATAACGTAACAACGTTATACTACATAACTATGGTAACAGGTATTGGATCAGCAGGATGGGAAGTCTTATTTACTGCTGCGGGTACGGATATTGCATCACGATAATTAGGCGTTAATGTTTATTCAAGTACATATATCGATACAATTTTGCCGGAAACGTATGCGTAATGTCACAAATATGTGAAACATTCAATGCGTCAAGCCGGTATACATTCGCAAATAACGCATTCTTTTTGCTGTATGTCGCTCGGAAAGTAAATCTAAACGAATTTCGACCTCAAATACATGTACGACATTGTGACTCAGATTATACACTATCTGATTTACTAAAAATATATCTAAAATTCTTACACACCTCACGTTCCGGAAGATTTTCATTCTTTTACGCGTTTCCTACGTTTCTTCAATGTAGTGTTCTGAAATGTAGGAAAATGTGGCTCTCAAGATACAAAATATACTATAAACCCGTGTCGACGCAGTCGATAAATCTCGCAGATATGTTAGTAAAAAATTTTGAATAGAAATTATCGAAAATTCTAAAATAAATCCAGGTGATAATTAACATATAGCAATTAAAAGCACATCATCATGAAAGAATTTAAATTAATTTACATAAAATTTTAAAAGAAAATTCCGTGATATCATATCAAGATATATTCCATGTAGGTATGTTGAATATTATTTCTTGAAATAATACAACAAATCTATATCTAGATCTAAACAAAATTTTCTTTGCATTCAGCGAAATTTTATATTCTCCTCAAAATTTGATAAAAATTTGAATGAGAACGTATGTATTTGGCAAAAAAATTTGCAAAATATTTCACGGAATACGTGTTCGAGTATCGTGAACGCAAATAATTCTTTTAATAATTCTGATTATTCATAGCAACGAATAATATAAATGAGACAAATAATTCTTTCATGCATCGAACGCGTATGACGAGGAATTAAGGATTTAATCGAAGTTTACGACCAAATTTCAATGAAAGGAAAGCAGGTTTCCCCTTCATTTAATTTCCATTCATAGGAACAATACTGCTAAACTCAGAATTTTTTTGATTTTCAAACGATAATATTATTATACACTGTAAACGTTCATACAATGTATACATGTATACAGAAATATAATTTATGTAACACATTTAATTCTTCGTAGGAATTTTTCTGGCAACGAATACTGATTCGTTAGAGCCGTGATTAAATTATGCGGTCGGTAAATACGCTTGACAATAACGCATATGCAGACATTGTCGTGTAAGTAATTGCGGAAATTTATGCTCGTAGCCCCGGTCGTGCCTGCGCACATTGCAACATTGAATACATTTACAGAATACAGTTACACACGGGAAATACGTTATTATACTATCACGCGCTGAACAAATGTTTGCGACGTTACACATATAATCGCAGTGTTGCTCGCGTAATGGGTGTAAAAGAATTTTTATGTTCGCGTGTCATTGAATAATTTGTTGATTAATAATCAGATGGTCGCGGGATTCGCGCCCGCGGCGTGTACAACTATTTTGTTCTAACACGATCATTAGCAAGCAGTCGCCGTGTTCAAATCAGTAAAATATGTATCGCAATTGCCGATCTATCAATCGCTAAGCAAAATTACAAATTACTAATGCTATAGATACACGTTGTTCAACGCACAGACCCAACTGTCTTATAATATCGTTCGGTTCTTAGCTTACTATTGGAAGTATTTCGCATCGCAACAGTACGGTACTAAAATAGAAACGAATATCGCGTTAAGCTATCAGCCATTTCTTAGTATTATACAACGTCAACAATTGCAACACTTCGACGAATAGCGTTTTCGCGATTACGAGTACTTTACGGACTAAATAAAAGAAAATATTCCCAATTAATTAGGCCGGTTAAAAAAGCGCTCCCTCCATTTGTCGTTATTGCTTTTCTATTTCGAATAAATGAGAAATTTTTCAGACAAAAATGTTTTTACGTTGAAAAAATGGTATAAAAATTTAAAAAGAAAGTCCTGAGTAATAACAATTTTCTTACTAATAATGATTTTCAAACGATTACTAAACGACAAAATGATTTTATATTTTATGCTGAATTTTTGCAAGATATACTTTGACGTTTGAACCGATTCGAACAAATTAAAATTCTGGTTGCAACTTTGATTTGGAAAATTACCAAGACAACATCTTTTGTGGAATAAAAGTCTCAATTCCTTTCGAATAATTTTATAAATATATAACATATCTTTTTTATATAAATTTGATTTTAATTTTATAAAATACTGTTAGAGAAGTGTCTCAGACACTAAATATTCTACTGTAATTGATCGCAAGTGCTGATTGTAAATGCAAATGTAATTGATTGCAAATGTTTCCTGTTTGGAAGCAACAGTTACCATAAAATTCAAAAAATACATCACCGGCGTTAGATATTTTAAAAATAACATTGAGTTTCGAGTAAAAAACGGAAATTTTCTTTAATCCTATACATCGCATCATAAACGCATTATAATGTTCGCTTTAAAAAATGTGTAACTTGAAAAAATCTGAAACTTGTGCCGTCGAAGTTGAATGCAGTATAACCTGCTAGAACTTTGTGATAGAAATATTCTGTATCTTGCTACAGTCCAGTTGATTATTGCGACTGGTTGGAATCGAAAATATCTCTTCTCGGTGAACGCGTCTCCATATTTATTACGAATATTAAAAATTATATTTTTACTTTGTTACTTGTACTTCAGATATTGAATATATTTCGTAACTGTGCCAGTATCCTTATTCTATATACGCTATATTCTTATTATATTTCATGTAGTTGCAGCAATTCTCTTAACGCGCTCACCAGGAAGAGCCTTCAACTATGTGAACATTCACCAGTGTACTTGGAATAAATCAAAACATAAATTCTCTTCGCCTTGCAGGCCATACTTCAACGTGAGAACCTTCTGTTTCCTCAAACCAGCCGAATTATCAACTAAACGACTTCTCCCTCCGTTAAAAATTCATATACTTATCGCGATATGATCGCGATATAAAAATAGACTTCTTTCAAATTGCCCGTAAATAGCTATCTGAATACTAGCGCGGTTAATACTATTATTACTTCTAAATATTCCTTCCCGTCCCGTTTCCAATACTTATTATACCCTTTACTGAGTATCTTATCAGCTTGGTCAACACGTACGAGTCTAATTGCGATAACCAAATAATTTTTTTCCCGATTAAAATTCTCTATCTTAAAACATTAACAGCTGGCATAGTATATATGTTAACAAAGAATTTAAATAATTGAATTTCGAACATGTTTTATGAGACAAATATATTCTTATCTTCTTTTTAAAACATTAATCTATTATTAAATTAGTATATATATATTATATATAATCTCTTTTAAAGAAAGTCTCTTTGAAAATGTCGTTTCTCTTGTAAGCAATAAGAAATTAAATATGATAATGTTAAAATGCTACAGTCAACCAGCTATTAAGGAATTAAGGAGAATCTCTGACATTCTTACCAGAAATACGTCACTAAAGAAATATATTACTGACTTATTATTAAATAAACAATAGGGTAATGATTGCTTAACTGAGCATACCTGTATGAAACTGATTAGTTTGACACGCGTCCATTTTGACACAAATTACTACTGAATGTCCAATTGTGCTGGACCCACTATATAGATATACATATTTATCTTACTATAAATATTACTTTTAAGATAAGTATAACCTAACAAGTCAGAAGTGATCGCTAACGCTAATCATGTTTGACTCAGGAAACTGTTATTTTCGTAATTAAGCCCGCGCTGCTCTCCGACATGGGTATCACGGCTGACTTTTCGCCTTTCGGTAACTTTGCGTGCGATTTTATATTCGGTTGTAAACCTTTCAGGATATTCTGAAAAAAGAAGCCATCATGGTAGATTACATCTACAATTCAAATGAAGTTCGCGGCAATAATTATAGCCATTACCGCGAGATTTACACGATTATAGCCCGGGTAGCTTTTTCACATGCATATGATTTGCACGCGAATGCGTTCAGATTACCTCTTTAAATGATCCTGGCGTAATTATGACGTAGAACAACGCATATCCTGGTATCCATAACATAGACGAGAGACTCAGGCATACGCCAACTATTTCTGCCCACGTGGGATACTCGTAGTCGCTGCCATATTTCAGTGGTTTGTATTGCACAATTTGGAATATGAAGATGAACTGGAAAGTAAGAAAAAAGAAGCTTTTATTTTTGCTGCACATAACACATAGGAGCTATTCCGCACGATCAGTTCCCTTTGAAGGGAACATAAATCTTGATTCGCTATATATAATGGATGCAAACGTGATATGATACTTACGAGCATGATCACCGGCGCGAGTAAAATCCAGCATATATACCAGAATTTACTTAATCGAATACCCATCATCTGATGCACGCAGTCGCAGAACTTCTTCGCCCCGAAAATCCACGATATCGCGATCGTTTGGAAGAAGCACACCCACAGAATAGACATTCCGCTCGCGGAGTAGAAGTCCATCAGTTGGAAAATATAAATTCCCCCCTGAAACAGACGTAATATTTTGATTTCTTTCTTGTCGATAAATTGCGCCCGGAATTTTCGGTTGTACGCCTCGTACATGACGCGTATCGGATAGAAACGTGTTTTCGGATACTAACGTTTGTGACCATCGGAATTCCTAGAGCGAACATTATCAGGCAGATAGCGATGGTGAATTTGATTCTGTGAGGACGAAGGGTATCCGGCCAGTAGTCGACCATGCCGGTTATGAAAGATTCCACGATGCAAAATTCACTGTCAATGCCGAGTATCTGCGTGAAATCGAAATGATTCGTATATAATTTAAGATTTAAATAATAACTCGGTAAAATTCTAGTTTCTCCATATGCTTGACCGTTGCTCCAAAATCTAGATTTAAATTTAACACGATACATTTACAGCGTTACATTAACATTGTTATATAACAGTCTATTAGTTAGAAATGTATTTCTTATTATTATTTATATACAATATTTTAATTTACTATTCGATATTTATTAATCAATCTTGCGCAAAATAATTGTACGAATAATAATTTGAGTTGGATTAGAAATTGATATTCTTAAGGAAAAAATTGAATAAAGTTCGATTCAAATAATTTATATTGAATTTATAAATTGTGAAATTGTCTATAGAAAACTTTTAGAAATTTAATTTATTGTGCAAACATTTAAATTTGCTATTAAATAATTTTTTTTTTTAGAGAAAATATTTTTTGAAGTACGTTTCTTAAACTTACTTTTTAATTTTGCACTTATATCGTTTCCTATGAACATTTCACAATTTCTTTTAACAAAAGAAGCGATATTAAGTGACGATGTATCAAGAGACTTCCTGCCAAGGGCGACAACATGTTCAAACCCTTTTATAGCGATGCACATGAACAAATATAGACGGCGACAGCCGATTCCGTCGTTGGAATAACAATTTCTTACGAGCAGCATAACGAAGAATATAATGGCCCACAACGAAGCACCGGGTAGTTTCAAACGACCTCGGGATACGTAAGGAAGACGAGACCAGGTCCGCTCTTGACGACCTCGGACACCTGCGTTTGCTGTTCTTGGGCGATGTGACCCAGTATCGAAAACGTTACACAACCGGCCAGAAGACATGTCAGGGTGTTGACTACGCAAGTGATTATTGCGTCTCTGCAAGACAAAACTATCTTTTTGAAAGACCCCCAGCAGCGACGTCACCGCGTTTAGTGTGTCGTGATTAAAGACTAGAGCACCTTAAAGTCATAACTACATCTTTCTTGAATCATAATTTACGAAATAAGAACCAACGAATTCTGAAGTGGCTAAAGTAGCGATTATGTGGATTGTTCGAAAACCACTTGGAGGTGCAAGACCAAATTAAATTCAATTAGGGAAACATATGCTCTTATCATCTTTTTTTCACACATTGGTACCTCAACATTCTGACGAAAAATCGATGAATATTATTTAATCGGGTCAAGCAAAATCTATTATCAAAATTTTAACGCTGTGGAAGCGAGGACGTCTTGTCGGTGTCCAGCTACGGGTGGAAACAGCTGAGCGTCGCTTACCTATAACAATTATGATGGAACTTGTTGTACGAGCCCAGAGCGGGCAGGGCACCGGTGCCGATTGCTGTACGCGAAGGAAAATCTGGGTTAGCACCGTCTATCCACGGTCCGGGATTGAGCAACCTCTCCCATCGTGGCGTCACGTAGTAAAGCAACCGTCAACGGAAACCCTCCAACGTCACCGCTCTTCCCAAAAGAATGAAAAGCCACCACGTACGGGCACAAGCTGAAAACCAGATGATCTTACCGCTCTGATGAAGACCGCGACGGTATGATAAAGTAAACGAGCAGCCAGCCGACAATCAGGCAGCCTAGCAGCTCCCACTGGATCTTCCCGATGCTCTCGATGCCGGATGTAATGCCGAGGACCCGCCGTCTGAAGTTCAAGCCGTTTCTTTCAGTCGGTTCGTATTGTACATTCGACATAAAGCTGTGATAATAATTAATGTGAATATTGCAAACGTTATTTTACAGAATGCGCTTCTAAAGGAAGGAAATGACGTAAGCTTAAATATCAGATTGTGAATTAAAATTATGCACGTTATCCGATTGCACTAACAATGTACACGTGTGAAAATTGCATTTTTACAACGCAATGATTTTTTATTTTGCTTGACTTGTTTCGTAAGAGATATCTAATCTAATGACAGTTTTTTTATTATGTTAATTCGATAAATTGCAAATCTGCAATGCACGTGTAAACGCATTCTGCCAGTATTATTATATCGTCGATATTTTACATTATGTAATTGCATTTATACACGAGGGAACTCTATACTATGACCTGATTTGAGAAAATCAATGTTGCATTTCTTATAGTTGTTTCATCGCGTAAGTCCCCTAATAACTTTCATCTTACATCAGAGCCTATGACTCACAAGCACTGCCCAAGGGATATAAATCTGATGCATATAATACCACTTCCATTTCATTAAACTCAAAGCTTTCGAGTTTGAAAAGTTTCTTTCGAGAGACTACACTTTATTGAAAAAAGATGGAATGAGATTGAGGGTTTTTTCCATCACATTCTTGTGTACAGTTTATGTACAACATTTTATATGTGTTTCATATTTTGTAGCACTTTTAATGCTTTACTTACTCCCAATATTCTTCTACTGGCGTGGTATGATGATAGGTACTATTTTCAGTGAAATTCGAATAGTTTATTTTTCCGTGCATACTCTTGTTTTCTTGGTTCGCATCGTAACAATCTTCCGTGTTCCACCAGTTCCTGAAAATGAAATAATTTATTACATTTTATGGTAAAGAGACGTATTAGATTCGTTCAGAGTTTTATGGTATTATAGTATATCTTATATCAATATTGTCTAAAAATAAAACACGCAATTAAGAACATCAAAATATTTTTAATTATCTTATTTTTAAGCAATACTATGAAGTACGATACTACATAAATGTTAGCGTTTAATAATTGAAAAATATGTTATTTACCACATCCATTCCAAGGTACTTTCGGTAAATTCACGAATGTGCTTATGAGGTAGAAAAGAGTCCAGAAATAATTATGCAGTAATATACGTCGAGAAAATACAATGGTCATCGTAGCATATCCCACACCTGAAATCCGATAATATATTTGCGATTATAATTTCCTGTTGACATACCTAGATTATATAATCTTGATGTCGAGAGATATCAAGAAATAATTATTACCTTGCAAAAGAGGACATAATTGTCCTACTAGCGACATTCCGCCAGCTCCAAGATATTGTCCAATGGCGACTTCTGAAAAAATATAGGGATTCCGCAAAACAGCATTGCAATACCATAAGTGATCAAGAAAGCGCCTGCGACAAAATTCCAAAGTAAAAAAAGTTATACTTTTATGGAAATAATAATAATAATTTTTATGTCACGGAAATAATCTGTCGCGATCGCGCAATCTAAACTTAAGCAACTTTGACTTGTTCTCTTTTTCGATTTTATTTTATTTTAAGTGAACATGAAAGAAATGTAGTTAACAGCGAGATATAGTAATTAAACTCGAGAAGACTGCAAACATTAAATTTAATGCATGCCATTAAATCATTATGTTAAAGATTGCATGACTTCATAAATTAGAGGGCAATTATAAATGTCGGACGTTATTGAAATCCGACGCTGTCTGTATCCTCGACTTACAGCGGCAAATTAAAGCACGGAGGAGAAACTTCTAAATAGAACAACAGAGTTCTATTACTTTATATTAAAGTCATATTAAATACTTAATATTAGCACTATTAATTATAAATATTTCTATGTTAGCTATGTTAGCAAAATAAATCTTAAAGTGAGAGATCTTTTTAATTAAAAATAAATCTTGTAATTTGTAATAATGAAAAATTGATAACATTTGATAATATAATACAATTATGAATTTACACGATGATTGAAAATATTAACATTTGAAGAGCGTTTATAATATAATTATGAATTAATATTATGAATAAAAGTTTTAACATTTGAGAACCGTTTATGTGTAAATCCCCAGCAGGTTGACACTTACCACCACCATTTTTATAACACAGATAAGGGAATCGCCAGACGTTTCCCAATCCGACAGAAACGCTTATGCAAGAAAATAGGAAGTCGAGTTTATTGTCCCAGCCGCCGCGTTCGGCATCCTCCTCCCTTTTACCGAGTTCAGTCATTTTACCCTGCGGCCGAAGGGGACACCGTCATCTTCGGCACAGCACGGAGACGTCTCGCGTCTCTTG
>NW_027250077.1:0-45675 GCF_030848795.1 Temnothorax nylanderi
ATATATATATATATATATATATATATATATGCATGGCATGGAATGCCCTATATGTATATACAGGGTGGGAGAAAAGTATGGAAACCCTGAAAAATCTCGAAAACTATAAGTTTTACAGAAAAATGTTTCAGACAAAAGTTGTTTGGTTTCGAGGGGGCCATAAGATGGTACCATTGGTTTGACCTTGGATGGTCGTTTAAAGCTCACGTAAACGACACCTTTAATTTCTTAAATGGAAACCCCTATTTTTCAATGCATATTCTTGTAGCTAATCTCGAGAGCTTTTCAAAACACTATAATAAAGTATTTTTTCATTAAGAACTTTTGGAATTATGAGGCTTGAAAGTTCTAGTATTTTGACAAAATATCTTGTAAAACATTAAGTTTTCGGCAATGTTACCTTAATACTTTTATGCACAGAATAATGAGACGAATCAATTGGTATGAAAAAAAGACATAGTTGCTTTTAAGAAAAAGTATGCAGATGCGTGTTGCAAATTACATATTTAAAAATTTAAATTAAAGCAGTTTAAAATTTCAAATGCCTGTAACTTTAAGAAGAAAAAAGATATTGTAAAAAATGAGGTAATCTTTTTTTTCGTTTTTTACTGTACTTTTCGAAAAAAATATCGAAAAAATTGTTAATGGACAATATGACTGTTTTTTTTTAAGATTTAAGTAAAAAATGTTTTTTTTTCTCAATGCAACCGTTTTGATTTTTTTCAAAAAAATCTCACAAATTCTAGACTTAGTTTCGAAATTTTTAAGCCATTGATGAAGATGGAATTTCAATAAATTCGATTTTTTAAGGGACTTTTTCTAGTTTTTTTCGAAAATAATTTTTTTTTAATAAGATAGACTACCGATGGCTATCAAAAAATTTGATAAATTTATAGACAGCAATCCTGAAATTTCGATCTATAGATAAAAAGAAAATTCGAATATTTTCTATTTTTTAATTGCATTTTTACTTATTTTTATAATACTCTTATATATAAGATAACTAGAAAAATATATAGATTTATGTAAAAAAAATTATATAATTCTATTTAAAAGATAAAATAACACGTTTTGGTGTCTACACTTTGACGTCTACATCTAAATACAAATTATTTTAATAAAATTATTTTTTCTTTGAAATAAAAAAATATAAAAAAGAAATATACGTCTTTACCTTTTTAAAATACTATGTGTATGATTATGAAGTGTTGTTAACATTACAATATTTGTTTATTTTTTGATACATATTATTTTAGTAACATTATTTTGAATGAAGTATATTGAATTATGTGATTATAGCTTATTTCAATTTTTCTATATTTTTTTATATTCTTTTTCTTACTATATTTCTTATTATTTCTGATTTTAATTTTTTTCTGCAAATATTCATTAAAATAGTAAAAAGATTATTGTAAATATTTTCTTGTTATTTGTTATATGTTTAATAAGTTATACGATCATTAGTGAGGATATACATATTGTCATTTTTTTAACGCATATGTGTATGCCATCTATTATTTTTATCATTTTTACACAATTATTTTAATTACCTAATAATACAATTATATATTTATTTCGATTTTTTGTAATTATTGGTGATAAATTCGCATTTTCAATATTACCTTTAAGATTATTTCTCTTAAATATTTTTCTCAAAAAAATTTTTATATTACTTTTTGCGCACAATTATTAATAATTTTTTTTGTTAAATGATTATTTCAAATATTTATGACACTTTGGGATTATTATTACTTGTATTTTAAGAAATGGATGTTACTATTTTTTGTGGGAAAGTTATTTAAAATGTTAACATGAATTAGTATAATTATGTCTGACACGGTCCATTCATAGAAAGTATACTGTATTCATTTCTCCAGCAAAAACCTTTGACCCGCTTACTGCGTCCCGGATGCGCCCCGTTCTTATCGCCGAGAAAGTTTGTCCTTTTTTAATCCGATATAAGTACTGATTGCCATAAAAGAATTCGATACAAGACAGAGAGAAAGAAATGGGAAAAGACGACTATAATATATTTCAATTTTGCATTAATTAGCATTAATATCAGAAGTTCGTACGTGCAGAGAGAGAGAGAGAGAGAGAGAGAGAGAGAGAGAGAGAGAGAGAGAGAGAGAGGAGAGAGGGAGAGAGAGAGAGAGAGGGAGAGAGAGAGAGGGAGAGAGGGAGAGAGGGAGAGAGGGAGAGAGGGAGAGAGGGAGAGAGGGAGAGAGGGAGAGAGGGAGAGAGGGAGAGAGGGAGAGAGGGAGAGAGGAGAGAGAGGGAGAGAGAGAGAGAGAGAGAGAGAGAGAGAGAGAGAGAGAGAGAGAGAGAGAGAGAGAGAGAGAGAGAGAGAGAGAGAGAGAGAGAGAGAGAGAGAGAGAGAGAGAGAGAGAGAGAGAGAGAGAGAGAGAGAGAGAGAGAGAGAGAGAGAGAGAGAGAGAGAGAGAGAGAGAGAGAGAGAGAGAGACGCACAATTTACACTACAGATTCACTCATTTTCATTACAGAGTTGTAATTTAACAAGAATAGTCCAATAATTATAAATATTTTTAATTATATATTAATTATGAAACCTAGGAAACTTATATTAATTAATTATTTATATGGCATAAAAATCTCATTTTCTAATTTATCAATAAATTTTGGATTCCTATAAAATGACAACTTATTTTTATACAGATGTATATGCTACGTGACGATCTTTGTTGTCATTAACAAATACTGATAAATAAAATGTTATTTCTTAGAAATCTAAATTTTTTTCATTAATTAATCTTGTGTATATTATAAAAATTAATTACGCAATTAATTACAGATTATATACATATATACAATATGAAAAAATATAGGTATATTATACATGTATATGTTTTTCATATTACATATATGCACACATATATGTATATAACCATTCATGTATAATACATACATATACATATATATATCAATGTATGTACTCATGCGCATATATCCACACATGTTTAAAATCTTTTTGTTTCAGAAAAAATGATAATTATATAAAATTTCAACTTTAAATTTTAATTCAATATCTCTAAAACACAATACTCTTCAGACTATATATTTATATGAATTTCCCGGGGAAAAAAATCTCTTATAATGTCTCATATAAGAAGCGATCTTATATGGTCATATATGATTATATAAGATTATATATAAGGACATATATATATTTAAATAAGTTTCAGAAATTTGTTATTTTCAAGTATTATTTTTTACGTATGCCACTTTATTATAAGAGTGGACTCTACGATATAACTGATACAAAAATTGTGCCGCTCCATAGCACGAGACAGTGTCATGTCTTTTGATACCGTTCTTATAACACTGTTTGTCAAATTTTAAATACGAGAAACAGATCCCATCAAATGCCATCTATCGGATACTTTGAGATACAATATTGTGATCTGATCATATATAATCTTATATGACCATATAAGTTCATATATGATTATATTGATTATATTATTTTCAGTAGTTTAAAGTTTAAATTATAAGGTATGTTTACTTATTTATAAAAACTATAATATATATTATATAACAGTTTAGTCATGAATTATTACAGGTAAAATTTCACTGCTTACGAAAATATTTAATAAAAATTAATGTCAATTAAAAAAAATTAAGTGTCTTATGCAAAATTAGAAAAAAAAGAAAATTTAAAATAACATAAGCAATGAGAAGTGCCGTTTTTGGTCGAAGCGGATCTTGGTGCTTAATAATATTTTACAATATTAATTATTATTAAATACATTTTTCAGTTTTTTAAACTGCGTGCCAATATGGACTTTGTCGGACTTAAAACGCAATAATTGTGTAAATTGAAACTAGAAATAATATCTCATATTAGTTTGATATTGTCAAGTAAAATAATATACTAGAAGAATATTTATAACAATTATACAAATTTATATGGATAGATCCATTATAGAGTATATATTCATATATGATTATCTTTAACCTTATAAATATACTTTTACATGATCACACATGATAATATACTAGTATATAAGACCATATATGACTATATATAGTTATACTTAAAGAGGTTTAGCCATATAATATTGTTCAAGATTATATTTCCATTTCTTATATGACCATATATAATTATATATCTACTAATATGAACAAATAAGAGGTATTTTTTCCCGGGTATATAATCATATATGCACATGTATGGCCATATATAATTATATACTCTCATATATGGCCATATAATACTGTTTAAGATTATATTTTCCATTTCTTATATGATCATATATAATCATATGTCTACTAATATAAACTAATACGAACTAATATGAACAAATAAGAGGTTTTTTCCCCCGGGTTCTCTTCATATTTTATTGTTTCAGAGATATAGAATTAAAATTTAAATTAAATTTTAAAGTTTTATAAAATTATCACTTTTTTCTTCATAAAATAAAGAAAAATTAAAAAATTAATTCCTAAAATATTGGACAATACTTAAGAAACACCCTATATATGTGGACATACGCGCGCGCGCACACGCGCACACACACACACACGTAGACATCATATATACATATATAATGTAAATATAACTATGTATATATTATATTAATATTATAATATATAAAATATTATTAATATATAAAATATTAATAATTATCAGAATAAATTTAGATGGAGATTAGTATAATATTTTATTTCGTATACATAATACGAAATAAAACACTAATCCACATTTAAATTCATTTTGAAAACAATTATCAATATTTTAATTTATAATTCAAAAATTAATTAATTGTGTATATGTAAACAATTTATATTTAAATTTGTATTACACATGTAAACAATTTATATGTGAACATTATAAGATTTGTTGCATCTTTTACTTTACGCAGAATCACATTGTATATATTTGAGAGGCACTATAATAAAAAATTTTTTTAAAGTAATATATAATGGGGTAAAACTGCATAAAAGGTTACACCTCACCAATTTTATTGCCACTTAAATATGTTGTAGAGGAGGTCTTTCTGAGTAAGTCTGCGCAAGAAAAAAATAAAGAACGGTATTTTTTCAGAAGAAGTAGTAATTTGAAGTTTCACAATTTTAATACTTTTTTAGGTATTATAAAGTCACATTATATAGTTCTAAGAAACGTAATTTGCTGATATGTGTGTATAGACAGTACACATGTAGGTGGGGGAGGGGCTACCACCCCTTCCCCGCAAGCATACAATTGAATTGACCGATTTTGCACAATTTGTTAGAAGATCACCATGCAACTACACGAATTTCTCAGCCTTGTTAACAGTAATAATAAGTCGGTCAATTCGATTGTTGACAAAATATCCATGACTTTTCATGCAAACTGAGGCCTACCCATCCCACCCCTGCTTGGTAGCTACTACCCCTCCCTTGCCTACATATGTATTGTCTATACACACATATCAGCAAATTACTTCCCTTAGTACTGAAAAAAATAACATATTATTTTACAAAATATACAAAAATGTCAAACTTCAATTTGTTGTGTCTTCTAAACTACCGTCTTCTAAAATACCGTTGCCCACTTTTTTCTTGCGTAAAATTACTCAGAAAGACCTCCTGTACAATATATTTAAGTGGCGATAAAATCGGTGAGATGTAACGATGCAGTTTTACCTACAACAGAAAAGATAAGATTTTGGCAATATGTTGTAATAAATATAATAGTTTGAAATTACTTAAATTATGGGAAATTTGGAAGCATTCGAAATGTATATCTTTGCAGTAACAAAAATACTTTTTGTAATTTATGATATGGACTTTATTATTTCAATCATATTTGAATGATATGTTTTAGATTTACTTCTGAAATTCTTAATTAGAGATCTCATCGTAACCAATAAAATATTAATTGTAATAATACACAGTTGGAAAATTTGTGTTAAATATAACATAAATCACATGTCCCAAATAGTCCACTCAAATTTTTGTGTTAATTTAACATAATATGGATGTGTTAAATGGTAACACCGATACTATGTTAAAATATTTCAACAGAAAGAAAATGCAATTCTGATTGTAATTTGAAGTTAATTATGTGTACAATTAACATAACTTTTATGTAGAAGTTAAGATTGTAAG
The DNA here is from genome assembly GCF_030848795.1 of Temnothorax nylanderi. Lineage (NCBI taxonomy): Eukaryota > Metazoa > Arthropoda > Insecta > Hymenoptera > Formicidae > Temnothorax > Temnothorax nylanderi. Next base: position 6,115 of record NW_027250077.1, read on the forward strand.
ATGAAATCAACACTCTTTTTCTGTAAATTTTAACACATTTAATAAATACGTTCAAATTGTATTACTTTAACATATTTTTTAAATTATTTTAATAATTTTACATTTTAAATTTGTTAAGTTTAATTAACATAGCAGGCATATGTTAAATCTGCACATGTATGTGTTAATTATTTTACACAAATAACATGGACCTTTTTTAACAAAAATACACAAAATTTTCTACTGTGTACGAATTAGAATGCTGTAATAATTAATAATGCGATAATTAGAATAATAAAGCAAATATATTATATTGCTAATATATTTTTTTTATAACTAATTGTCTAATAATTTACAATTGTGTATTCAAATTTTTCAAAAATCTAATATTTTGACAATTCTTTTTTTATTTCTTATTTATATTAATAAAATTGAAGCGTACGATTATATGTATATCTATTTATGATGACTTTGGAATGTTCGAATGTTTTATCTCTTCTACATTTCAAATATATCGCATTACATATCAGGGTCTTGAACTGTACTAACAAGCAGCAGTTACGGTTGTATTAGTGTCATTGACTTCAGATATTGTAAACATTACTTACAGAGAAACTGAAGCAAATAAAGCGATATTTTAAAATGCACTTAGGCCGGTATTCGGTTCTTATTTCAAGACTGTCTTAAGTAATGTCTTAAGATGCTAATACGGCTCTGTTGATTGGTTCATAACATCTTAAGATCGCACTTAAGACGGTCTTAAATATAAGATCCGACTATGAATACCGGCCTTAGAAACTAAACCAGCTTTCAAAAATTTAAGGGTATTTTTTAAATGTAACTAATATTGGTACAAACTTTCAATTGCGACCAATCCGAAAAAAATCGATAGTCAATTCCGAAATCTCGAGATTTATTACGCAAAAAGTGACATTTGGTTGCGTTCCAGTTTCAGTTTCAGTCACACGTACGCACATATTTATAACAATTTTGTCCCTCAGGGGATTTTCACAATACCTATATATAATAATATATTAAAATTATGTAATGTGAGTAAACATTAACGTATATGTATATCTCGCACTACGCGTGTACTTGGCGCGAGACACTGCCGTGTCTCTTGATGTAAGTACAATATTTTCTGACGCACATGAGACAAACATACAGACAGAAGAACAGAAAGAGTAAGAAAGAGAGAGAGAGAGAGAGAGAGAGAGAGAGAGAGAGAGAGAGAGAGAGAGAGAGAGAGAGAGAGAGAGAGAGAGAGAGAGAGAGAGAGAGAGAAAGAGAGAGGAGAGAGAGAGAGAGAGAGAGAGAGAGAGAGAGAGAGAGAGAGAGAGAGAGAGAGAGAGAGAGAGAGAGGAGGGGAAGGCGCACATACAAACGCACGCATAGTCATATAGGCCGGTATTCATAGTCGGTTCTTATTTCAAGATTGTCTTAAGTAATGTCTTATGATGCTAATACGGCTCTGTGATTGGTTCATGACGGCTTAAGATTGTACTTAAGACGGTCTTAAATATAAGAACCGACTATGAATACCGGCCATAATGTAAGAGTTGATATATATAGAGCATTTAAAAGATAAAGTTGATTATGAAGTTAATACAAGCAGTGAAATGCGTTGCTGATCATGGTACATCATTTGTTTTAACGATTGAAATCAAAACGAAGTCATATAAGAGATGGGATTAAAGATAAAATATTAGATATCTATTAATGTGAATATATACACAGGTGAGTTTTTTAAATTAATACACCTAAATATTTCGAAAAAGACGCAATTTTGGAAAAAAATTTGAAACAAAAGTTAATTGTTTGGTTTTGGGGGAAAACATAACAGTATTAGCTATTTTTGATTTGGTAGGGTAAATTGAGGAGAGACGCCACCCCATTCGTTAAAGTGGCAATAAAAATTAGGTATTTGAATAAAATAAAACAATTAATTTTTTATTATAAAGTACGTACCCTCTGTTATACAAAAAAGAACAAAAATAAAATTTCCATACATAACAGTATGATATAAAAAATAATAAACGACAAGTGGCTAAAGTGGCGTCTCTCCCACAACCTGTGGGAGAGATGCCGCACTATAAAGGAAAAATACCACGTAATTATTTTGCCTTGCTGACACGTTTTTTGCGTATATTTTCTTTTCCACAATTATTGCAGTGTGGAGAGTGTGCATGTCTCGTGAAGCCATTTTAGGCATGAAGGACACTTAATCCAGTCTGCTTTATTTTTAGTAGTAAAATAATTTTCCAAACATTCTATGCACTTGTTGCTTTCATCTTCAATGGGCGTTAAGGATGGATCCTGGCGAGGAGACGATGCTGAATCAGTAGCTATTTTGCGCCTTTTTGCTACTCCTTTTACCAGAGCAGGATTTGAAGTTTTTTTTATGCTTTAAATTTTCAGGAGATTTCAAGACACATGCTACTTGTTTACGTTTTACAGTTGAGATTGGCAGTTTTGGAACTGGATGCACTGTCTCAAGAGCTTTTGTTGGACTTTCTTTATTCTCTGGCATGACTGAAAGCTGAGATCCAGTTTGAGTTTGAGTTTCAGTAGGAAGAACTGATAGGGGAGCAGTTTCAATCAAATCAGACATGGCAAAAAAATAATCAGGAATAATATTCGGGTTCAGGGGAAAAATTCCGCAAGCTGAGAAGCCTGATGTTGCATTTCCAACAGTAGGAAATGCAAAAAACATGTCATACAGAACAATCAAAACGAATGCCTCTTGATGTGGCATCTCTCCTTATCTTGTGGACGAGATGCCACACTTCACAGATAACACACCACAAACATAACTTGGCAAAAATACTGTGTAAACATGTTGAGAAGAAACCACATAACACGTAAAATAGTCACTTACTTTGTTATATCTCCGCTACGCTTGTAATCGGCATCCGTATGTCACTTGCGTGAAACTTTCGCGTAACTTTTTCGGCGAAATTGGCTTTAATACTTTATAAACACGACACGCGATGTCACAGCCGACCGGCATTGATATGTTTTTCTAAGCGTCGGCGCTTTTATCGAAAAATGTCAAAAATATAGATGTCGCTGTTACATACCGGAAGATAGAGATCCTCAAGTAAGAGATTGGACACCGTTTAGACAACTTTTGATTGGTGCTTTGATCCGCCATATTGTTCAGGACAACTGCGAGGGAATATGAATATAATATTGACGTTTCTGCTTGACGCTTGCAAGATTTGTGAGTGCAAACAGCGCAATTATTCAACAAATCGTACATTGTATGATACCAGCTTTACGCTAACATAATAATTTATAGCAAGTAATAAAAGTTCTTTTATTAAAAAATAAACAAGAATTTTGAAGAGGCTAGTACTTACAGGTTAAGAGGTTAGTTGGTTAATTAAATATCTCTATCTCTATATATATATAAATGAATGTATGTTTGTATGTTTGTCCGCTATGCAAATCTACAGTTTTCAACCAAATTTTAAAGAATTATATATGAAACAGAGGTAGAATTTTCCGGGGAGTGCTATAGAGTGTATAGTTTTTCGTAACCGATTTTTTTGGGAACCGGTATCCGAAATTTTTCCAATTTTCGGGAAATAATTGACCGAATCTTAAAGACTTGTATATAAAACAGGGGTAGAATTTCCCGGGGAGTGCCTTAAAGTGTATAATTTTTTGTTACCGATCTTTTTGGAAACTGGTATCAAAAATATTTCCAATTTTTGGGAAATAATTGACCCAATTTTAAAGAATTGTATATAAAATAGAGGTAGAATTTCCCGGGGAGTGCCATAAAGTGTATAATTTTTCGTTACCGATCTTCTTGGAAATCGGTTACAATTCCAATTTTTTAGAAAAAAATTGAGTGAATCTCAAAGAATTGTATACGACGGAATTGAATTTCAGTCGATAAAAAAAGTGATATTTTTCAATTTATAGTATTTTTGTGAATTGGTGTGTATGTATGTTTGCTTAATTGAATTATATATGAAATAGGGTAGATATATGTTTAAGAAGATATCCCGCATTCATGAAAATAATAGAAAGGGTAGAATTTTCTGGGAATAGCAATGATGTGTATTATTTTTTTTGTTAGCGATTTTTTGGAAATCAGTTTCGAAATTTTTCGGGAAATATACGTAATTTTTAGGGTTCCTAAAAAAAAAAAAAAAGTTTGACCACGAACTACTTATTCGTTAATGGACCGAATCTTAAAGAATTATATATGAAACAGGGGTAGAATTTTCTAGGGATGGCAATGATGTGTATTATTTTTTGTTACCGATTTTTAAACCAAATCTTAAAAAATTATTTTTGAAAATCGGTTCCGAAATTTTTCGGAAAATATACATAATTTTTATAGTTCCTTTTTTTAAAAAAAAGTTTTATTTTTTACAAAAAATGTTATTTTGGGAAATCGGTTTTGGGAAACCGCGCGGTTCCAAAATTTTTCTAATGTCTGTCTGTCTGACCGCGAACTACTTATTTATTAATAGACCGATTTTCTGGAAACCGGTATCAAAATTTGTCTAATTTTTCGAGGATGATGTCGATGAAGAATAAATTAATATAAGAAAATAAAAATAAAAATTAAAATAAAAATTAAAAATAAAAAAGGGGCTTTCATACAAAATTGTCTAAAAAAGGTCTCTTTCTTCTAAAAAATTTTTTTTGGGGGTAAATATTATTATTCGAGGAAAAAACATCGTCTACTGTCTAATAAATTAGCCCATAGAGGGTTTTGGGAAGGGGTCGAAGCGAGGGAAAAATGTCTGCTGGGAAAGAATGTTTATTAGCATCAGGTGCGTTTAAAATTTGATGATCAATTTAATTTGTGATATTATTATTCTACTCTCACTGTTTTCAAATTAGAACAACCAAATTTGGTATACTATCTCATGATACTCTAACTTAGACCGTAGAGGGTTTTGGGAAGGGCTCTGAGCCCGGGGATTAAAGGCCCTCATACAAAGTTGTTTAAAAAAAGTTGCTTAAAAAATAAATTTTTTTTGGGGTAAATATTACTATTCGGGGAAAAGAAGGAAGAGCTTTTGAGCCCGCGCAAAGCGCGGGCGAAAAAGCTAGTATATATATAAAAATGAATGTATGTTTGTATGTTTGTCCGCTATGCAAATCTACAGTTTTCAACCAAATTTTAAAGAATTATATATGAAACAGAGGTAGAATTTTCCGGGGAGTGCTATAGAGTGTATAGTTTTTCGTAACCGATTTTTTTGGGAACCGGTATCCGAAATTTTTCCAATTTTCGGGAAATAATTGACCGAATCTTAAAGACTTGTATATAAAACAGGGGTAGAATTTCCCGGGGAGTGCCTTAAAGTGTATAATTTTTTGTTACCGATCTTTTTGGAAACTGGTATCAAAAATATTTCCAATTTTTGGGAAATAATTGACCCAATTTTAAAGAATTGTATATAAAATAGAGGTAGAATTTCCCGGGGAGTGCCATAAAGTGTATAATTTTTCGTTACCGATCTTTTTGGAAATCGGTTACAAAATTTTTCCAATTTTTTAGAAAATAATTGAGTGAATTTCAAAGAATTGTATACGACGGAATTGAATTTCAGTCGATAAAAAAAGTGATATCTTTTAATTTATAGTATTTTTGTGAATTGGTGTGTATGTATGTTTGCTTAATTGAATTATATATGAAACAGGGTAGGGGAGACCGGGGCTAAACAGTCCGTTTTTTTTCGGTGCCGATTTTTAACAACAAAATAAATAATTGTAGTTAAATGTGGTATACCACTGTAAAGAGTGAACCTTTAGCTACAAAATTTATATAGGAAATTTTTGTCTACGTCGCTTTGTTTAACCGGTATAGAGCAAAAACGACAACGGTGGAAAAATTGAAATCTCAAAAATGCCGGGGTATAACAGTCTGCACTGCATTTTTAATACATATACGTACATATAATCCTAAAAAATAATAGGATACATGCAATAATTGTTTTTTAAGAGAAAAATATAAAAATTTATTTAAAATTTTTATGCGAAACATTATTAAAAAATAGTTACGAGGGTTTCTCTTTCCGCAGAAGTCACTCGCCCGACTTATTTCACTTCTCGACGTCCGATGACTCTATTCGGTGTCTGAACGGTTGTAATTCCCGTCTCATCCATATTCCATATGCAGTGAGCCCGAAAATGCCTTGGAAATGCACCCGGACTGCTTACTGACCGATTAGCCCCAAACACAAGTTTCAGGTTTGATCGCCCACGAAATATTAGACATCAACGATAATGAAAAAACTACACTGGATTCGTGTTCAGCATGCATTACTCTTTATAATCACGTATCTCGAGATTTGGAGAGCAAATATTATTGCAGATATTACAAAATTTCCACGCGCAGAAAATGTAACTTTCACCTTTCGAAAACACGTTTGCCCTCGTAAAAATCATAACACGGCAGGTAACCTGCCGAAACTCCGTTGGTCACATGGGTACTATAAGCAGCGTTTACAATGTTAATAGCGAGTTCGCACAATATACAGGTTCCGAGATATTTGATTAGACGTATTTACCCCGTAGACGTTTTAGCCCCGGTCTCCCCTAAATATATGTTTAAAAAGATATCCCGCATTCATGAAAATAATAGAGAGGGTAGAATTTTCTGGGGATAGCAATGATGTGTATTATTTTTTTTGTTAGCGATTTTTTGGAAATCAGTTTCGAAATTTTTCGGGAAATATACGTAATTTTTAGGGTTCCTTTTTTCAAAAAAAAAAAAGTTTGACCACGAACTACTTATTCGTTAATGGACCGAATCTTAAAGAATTATATATGAAACAGGGGTAGAATTTTCTGGGGATGGCAATGATGTGTATTATTTTTTGTTACCGATTTTTAAACCAAATCTTAAAGAATTATTTTTGAAAATCGGTTCCGAAATTTTTCGGGAAATATACATAATTTGTATGGTTCCTTTTTTCAAAAAAAAGTTTCATTTTTCACAAAAAATGTTATTTTGGGAAATCGGTTTTGGGAAACCGGTTTCAAAATTTTTCTAATGTCTGTCTGTCTGACCGCGAACTACTTATTTATTAATAGACCGATTTTCTAGAAACCGGTATCAAAATTTGTCTAATTTTTCGAGGATGATGTCGATGAAGAATAAATTAATATAAGAAAATAAAAATAAAAATAAAAAAATAAAAGGGCTTTCATACAAAATTGTCTAAAAAAGGTCTCAAAAAATAAATTTTTTTTGGGGTAAATATTACAATTTGGAGAAAAGAAGGAAGAGCTTTCGAGCCCGCGCGGAGCGCGGGCTCAAAAGCTAGTATAAGATATAATCTAACTAATGTTTTCTATCAATGTTTTAAACGCTTTTGCTTCTTTTTTCTATTAAAAAATAAAGAATTAAAGAAGAAGAATATTTTGAAGCATTTGAGATTTGATCTTGATCATTATAGTTATTAATAGTATCATAAAATATCCCATACAGCACAAAATGTTTTTTAAATATTTTTAAAATATTTTTTAGGAAGATTAAAATAATTTAAAATAATTTACAAAAATATTTTTAGAATGTTTCTATGTCCGTCAGATCATGTCAGAAAAATATTTTCAAAAATATTTTTAAAAGATTGCAAATAAATATATTTAATAATATTTGTAAAATCTTTTAGAAATATTGTTTTAAAAAATAAAATATGTTCATAATAATTTTAAAAATGCTTTAAAAATGACATAAATATGAGTCATTTAAAGGTATGTATATGCCGTTATGCTGTTGTGAATTAAGAATTTTAGGAAAAAAAAATACATTTATTATATATATGTCGTGTGTGCATACAGCCGCGCGGTCACCCATCCGAGTCAGTACCTAACGTCGCTTGACATCGATGATCGAACGGACTAGTGGTGATCCTTTGATTCTGACGCTTCTTTGTTGCTTATACTTCTATATAACATTTCTTTATAGTGTTCAAAAATCGTGTAATGATAATAACCGGTAAATATTAAAAATAATAACGCAATTACAATTAATGTACAATAATTATTAATATGAAATTCGTATATTTAACATAATATAATATTAATATAATAACGTTAACAACATGCATGATAACGCCTAAAGACGCTACCTGACAAAATAAAGAATTTATTTAATGAATTGAATCAAAGTTGAAAAATAATTAGGAATTAAATTTAAAGAAACATAAATCTAAAAAAAATATATTCTTTATGTATGTGTGTGCATATATGTTCACGGAGTAAGTTATAGTACTATATTTTCAATTATTCTTATAATATTTCTGCAATGTTGTTCTAATATTTCAACGAAATGTTGCAATTGTCTTTACAACATTACATTGCAACTTGTAACGTTCCTGCAATGTCTTGCAAGCTTCTATGTTGTATGGGTCTGTTTTAATTAAGAAAAACTCAAAAAATGAAAATAAAATTGTCGTGTACCAAATTTGGTCTTAAAATGACGTCTAATTCATGTCCTTTTCATGACGTCATACTTTCATATCCACAATAGGACGCCAAATACACGTCATATAAAGGACATATGACGTCGTGGACGAAATATGACCTTAAATTGACGTCAATAAGACCATGTGTGCTACCTGGGATATTTACATGGGAAGTATATATATATATATATATATACACAATTATATATATATATACAAATACATATATATATATATATATATATATATATATATACACAATTTCTGTAACTTTTAAAGTAAATATCTCAGAAACGGGTCGGACAATCGATCGCAAATTTAACACAGGTTTTTGGGATATATAAGTGCACAATCTCTGTAAATTTTAGCTTTATCTCTTTATTTTGACATAAGCGACATACATATTTAATTAAGAATATTTCATATTTCAAAAATATTTTTGAAAATATTTGAAAAAAGATTATAAAACCAATAAGAAATAAAAATATTTTTTAAATATTTTGAAACAAGATTATGATACAATAAATATGTAGATTCTAATTAATATTTTAAAAATACATTTCAAATATTTAAGAAAATTTTATCTGGGTGATAAAAAAGAACGTTTTTAAAAATATTTTTAAAAGATTCTCAAAATATTCTTAAAAATGTTACCACAAAAGGTTTTTAAACCATTTTAAAATATTCCTAAAACCATTTTAAAATGTTTCTCGCAATATTTTTATAGAAATATTTAGAAATATTTTTTGAAAACATTTTGTGCTGTATGGGATGTACAATTCTCAAATATTAAAATAAAATAAATTTTTATAATATTAATATGTTTATTATATAAAGCCTCTTAATTATTTTTTTAATTTGATATATGTACGTACATGTATAATACATTGCATTTGTAAGACGTTAGATAGGAAAAACATAAATACAGGCAACAGCAAGCGGGAACGTTACAGGCATGACACAAATAATAACTAATAACATCAAACCGAGCGAAATATGACGAGCGACTCCTCGAAGGACACGAAGTCCGGAGAGGAGAAAACGATCGCAAGATCCCGGAGACAGAGAGACAGGGTATTCGACACTGCGACTCGCTAGAATAAAGACGTATCCGCGTGACTGTACGACTTAGAATATTTTGTGAGCGGTACGACTTAGAATATTTCGGAACTGTGTAACGACTTAGAATATTTCTGTGAGTAAAGACGATATTAAGAAATGAATTGGAGAGAATGGACTTCAATAAACATATATTTCACGCACGATCTATTCCCAAACATATATTACTTGAGATTATTTTATTGTTAGCTTAGATTTGATTTGAAATGCCTCGTTGCGCAGCCAAAGGTTGTTCTAATTCTTCAACACAAAATAAAAAGAAAATGTGCTACTTTCCTTTGAAAGAACCTGAAAGATGTGCAATTTGGATTAAAAATGTTAATCGGGAAAATTGAGTACCTAGTAAACATTCTGCATTGTGTCAGGTAATATTGAACATCGACAACTTTGATATTTATAGATACTTTAATATTATTTATTTTTTGATAAATATAAAAATTTTCAATGGAATTATATCTATAATGCATAGGAGCACTTTGCTTTTGAAATGTGGGAAAACCAACGTCTAGATGGTTTTTTGAAACTAAAGAGAAATGCTATACCTATCATCTTTAGAGGTGCAGGTAATTTTTTATTTGTTTAAATATTCTTTGATTTATTTTATTTTTATTTAAATGAAAAGATTATATCATTAAAATTCTTCAATTTATTTTTACTTAAAAAAAGTTTCGACAATATATTATTTTTTTTCTTTACAAAAGGCAAAGCATCTTCTAATAATCTTCAAAATAAGAATGCAGCCGAATTAGGTACATTTTTATATGATACAGAAAGTGATGTTCAATATATTAAAGATGAATCTACTTCAGAAAAATTGGTTATTAATAAAGCAACAAATAATGTAAGGATAAATATTGAAGATGATATGGACACAAATAACAAATCTATAAGTATATAATATGCGTTTAAATGATAAATCTATAAGTTATATGGATACAAATGACAAATTTACAAGTAATATGGATACAAATGATGAATCTACAAATGATATGGATGCAAATGATGAATCTACAAATGATATGGATGCAAATGATGAATTTACAAATGATATGGATTCATGTTATGAAGATATTGATTTAAAAGCCAATGACATAGAAGTTTCAAACTTATGTGATAATTTAAATACCTGTGATAATTGTTTTAAACATAAAATGAAAGTAAAAGAAGTACAAAAACATTATACTAAACTATTTAATATACAAAAAAGAACTCAAAGAAAATTGAAAAATGCTAATTACAAAATTAAAAGACTGCAAGAAGAAGTAAATAAAAGTAGTAGAACTTTAATAGAGAGTGCTGTTCATAAAGTTTTAACTAAGAATCAAATTAAATTATTAACTGGCGAATTCAAAAAAGTTCCAATTTGGGATAATGAATCCATAAAAAAAGCATTAAGATATAAATTTATGTGTGGTCGTTCGGGATATGAAGAAATAAGCCGCGATCTGCCATTACCTTCACTAAGAACGCTACGTCGACGACTGGAAAATGTCAAATTTACAAACGGGATATTAGAAGAAATATTCGAATTTCTCCAAATTAAAGTGTCTGCTTTTAAAAGTAATATTGATAAACATTGTATGTTGGTTCTAGATGAAATAGCTATAACTCCTAGCAGATCATTTGATATTTCAACAAATTCATATGTTGGTTCTGCAGAATTATGTAATAATAGCAATAAAAAAAATTTGCTTTGAAAGCATTAGTATTTATGTTAGCTGGTATTGCTAGCAGGTGGAAGCAGGTCGTGGCTTATTATTTTACAGGTGATTCTGCTGACGGTAATAAGTTTAATTCAATTATTTGCGATATTATCAAAAAAGCTGAAAATATAGGATTACGGATTCACAGTGTAACATCTGATATGGGATCAGCAAATATGACAATGTGGAAATCATTTGGAATTAATGTATCGAGGCATAGTACAATAATCAATTCCTGTCAACACCTTAATGACGAAAGTCGTAAGCTCTTCTTTTTTCATGATTGTGCTCATGCCTTAAAAAATATAAATCAAGGTTTTTAAAAAAATGAAACAATAATTATCCCTGATGAAATTGTTACCATGTTTGATTTGCCAACTAATGTAGCCAGAGCAAAAGATTTAAATGAATTATGTACTTCTGAAGATCAAACAGATTATGGTCTAAGTTTAGCGTCAAAATTAAAATTACAATTGCTAGATACAAAAAATCATTTTCAAAAAATGAAAGTTAATAATGCGAGGCAAGTATTGAATCATTCTGTTGCTTCAGCGTTAACATTTATTGGGAATAATAACGGAAATATCAGTTTTATTACAACTGCATGGTTCATTGGTTTCATATCAAAATGGTTTAAGATAATGTCATCAAGAACTCCGAGATTAGCTTTAGGTAAATTAAATATGACTAAATTTGAAGAAACAATAAACTTTTTACATGACGTAATCTTTGTAATTTCAAAAATAAAAGTTGGCAAATCAGAGGCATGGAAACCTTTTCAAAAAGGAATAATTATTTCCACAAAATCTGCTATAGAATTAAGTACCTATTTATTAGAAAAAGAAGCTTTCGAATTTGTTTTATTAGGAAGATTTATGCAGGATTGCCTCGAAAATTTATTTTCAATTATCCGAATGAAGCACGTAATTACAAATGCTATACAATTTAAAAATGATTTAAAATTAATAACAATTTTACAATATATGAAAAATCCCGAAAATAGTAGTTATGACCTTGATGATAGAGAATTCTTTTCAGAATTTTTGGATATTGTTGTTGCAAAAAGACGACAATTAAAAAAAGACAAAACCAAAGAGAATTTGTTAAATAATAATATAGTACAAACAAATATAAGTGATATTTGTGATAACCAGAATATTATTTTTAATAATATAAGTCTAAACTGTTTATATTACTTAGGAGAGTACGTAATTTATAAAATAAAAAAGAGATATAATATTTGTGATAATTGCATTAGTGCAACAGGTAGTACAATTGCAACTACATATTCATATGCTGCATTAACGCGTATACGTTGTTTTAAAAATGATACCTTATTTTTTATTGATGAGAAAACATTTTATTTTATTTTAAATATTGAAAAAATATTCAGATTTTATTTTAATATAGTTCATGACAAATGTATTGATTTAAGAAAATTTTATACTGATATCTGTAATAATCTAACATATGATATACCAAATTGTCATTCTTTGAAACAAAAAATTATACAGTATTTTATTGGAGTAAGATTAAAACAAATGTCTGTAATATCACCTGGTAAATATGTAAATAATAATACTTTTGCAAGTAAAAGTATAGCTATGCACACATGTATTAAATAATAAAATTTTTTATTGATTTCAGATATTTATTTATTTATTAGAATTATGCATACAAATTTGTTAAATTGCTTATTTTGTTTCTACGTCGGATACAAACATTGTATTATTATTATGTATGAAATTCCTGTAATTTAAAAATATAAATAGGAGGATAAAGAATTTTAATAGTGGTTATATATTCCGCGCTACTGTTTAAACACACCATTATGACGTGTTTATTTTTAAATTTTTCCAAAAATCAGATTTTCTTTAAACTATTAATATAAACATATATGAATTTTTAGTTAAATTTATTTTCTGTTCGTTAATAAACTATATAGATACTAAATTGATTTAAACATTTTTGGAAAGCGCGCCATAGGTGTCCTGAACAATATGGCGGACGGTCGACGGTGTCCAATCTCTTACTTGAGGATCTCTACCGGAAGATATAAGAAATGTGGCATCTCTCCCCACGTGGCGTCTCTCCTCAATTTACCCTACACGTTTTCAGGGTTATTTCAAAGTCAAATTAATTTTTTAAAATAGGAACTTATAATTTTTTTAACGGCATCTTATTTTATGTAAAAAAAAAACAATCAACTTTTGTTTGAAACATTTTTTACTGGCCTAATATTTTATGAGATATTTAAGGAAAAATTGGTAACATTTTTAATATTTAACTTAAGTATGGTGGTTGCTCAAATCAATTTGATAAGAATTAGTTCAAATTTATGAAGAATATTCGTCTGGGAATCTGTCGTCCATGCCAAAGTTGAAGACAATTGTCTGCATAATTGTCGAGTAAATAATTTTTAAAATTATACTCTTGTCTCTCTCTTATACACGGGCGACACAGCAAAAATGTTACCTAACCTGTAATGTAACTCTCGAAAGTATATTAAAAATGATAAAAATTTAATGAAAATAGGTGCAAATAATTCTTTACATATTTAGGAAGAACTTTCTCGAAGACTGAAATGATTTGTCTTTATAGTTATCAAGAAATTGTAAAAATAAAACAGGTCCACATTTATTATTGCCACATTTCAACGTGGATAATAACGTATTTGGGTTTCAATTGTACAAACAACTCTTTTTAAACCTTAAGAAACAACAATTGAATGCATTCCACATATTTATTTGCTAAAATTCGTTTATTTCGCGCGACGAAAATCTAACCTATATGCTTTCCCCCTGCCGCGCTGCCTGCCCCGCAGCGGGACGTCAACCAACCTCGACTTAACGATATCTCGATAATTGTTTGTCGAAGGGAAAAGTGGTACAGGACTTTTTAACTTAATTTGATCTCAAAAATATGCTGTTGCAATAGTATCCCAAGTTTTTTAAAAACTTTGTGTATAGATAATTCATGTATTCCAAAAATGCGTTATTTTCGAAATATTTAGAGGTGTATCGATTTGAAAAACTCATCCTGTAGGGTAACTCCAGTATATACGCCGCAGCTAAGAGAAACTTAATTTATCAAGTACTATTTATTACTACCCAGGTAGCAAGACTCGTCATTTTGACGTCAATTGACGTCAAAAGTCTGTCATTTTGACGTCTTTTGACGTCATTTGACGTCAAAATGACGAGTGCTTGCTACCTGGGTATGTTTAAGGCAAATGAATTTTATATCAATAAAAACTTTATACTGTCTACTACTATAAAAAAAATATAAATATGAAATATTCATTCTTTGTATTTAATAAAAAAAACTTTTAGAAACCCTTGCATTTTTGCCATATATCCCAGAGAGGTGAGTTATATGACATTCATGGGTGAAATATACGCCTCATAAAAAATTACAAATAATGTTTATAAATAAGGCAATAAAATATAATAAGTTATAAAATGTGTGTAAGAAGTTTATTAAGATGTAAGAATGATAAACAAATTATAAAACTGAAAAATTGTAAAAAGAAAATAGAAGAGCGATAGATGCATTAAAGATTATTGTTATACGATCCAAAAAAAGAAGGAAAAAGAACACATAGGAGATTTCGAGTTTTACAAAGTGTCTGTACTATGGCATAAATCCCGCATGCTAACTTGCCGTATATCCCAAACAGGAGGGATATACAAGATATTAAGTTAAACAAAAAATACAAGAGCTATGCACTTGTATTTTGCTGTATTCCATTATTTACTATATATCCCTCTACACTTATGTAACATAAAATAACCATTAAACCTTTTACATTCCCTACATTAATCATTTTACGTAGGTCGTAACACAAGATCGCGCTTCTTACTACGGTGAGAAATCGATTCAACTCATGACAGTTTTGTTAATATTAACAGTAAAAAACTGAAATTACAACACAATACTAATATGACATAAAGGCACATAACAGAATAATTGCGAGCAAGTACTTCATTCCTTCTATTTTTTCTGACATCTGCGGCGTAAAATCCTGCGCGGCGTAAATATCGGAGTTACCCTATAAATATAAAGTTATTAGTACAATTTTTCATAATGGTAAAAATATAATTAATAGATATTGCGTAAACAGTAGTAGAGGAAGACGAAGGAATAGGAACCACGGAGTACCTATAATGAGGATCATCTTAGAATAAATTATTTACTATCGTGCGTTACAAATCCGAACCCGCATGTGCACTGTTGGAAAATTTTTGTAGTTTTGTTAAAAAAGGTCCTTGTTAAAATTTTTGTGTAAAATAATCAATACATACATGTGTAGATTTAACATATGCCTGCTATATGTTAATTAAACTTTACAAATTAAAAATGTAAAATTATTAAAATAATTTAAAAATATGTTAAAGTAACACAATTTGAACGTATTTATTTAATGTGTTAAAATTTACAGAAAAAGAGTGTCGATTTTACTCTATAACAGAAATGGGAATAAAAATTTACAGAAAAAGAGTGTTGATTTTATCTTACATTTTTAATTTTAACATAAAAGTTATGTAAATTGTACAGATAATTAACCTCAAATTACGATCAGAATTACATTTCCTTTCTGTTGAAATATTTTAACATAGTATCGGTGTTACCATTTAACACATCCATATTATGTTAAATTAACACAAAAATTTGAATGGACCGTTTGGGACATGTGATTTATGTTATATTTAACACAAATTTTTCAACAGTGTGAGTAACTGCCTATGGAACACCGGCCTCCGGCCCGCCGTTCGAACATTTCATCAATCTCGTTTTGTTTGCCCGGAAAAGTGCATGTCGTGTTTTCGCTCGCTCCGTTACAATTTTTATTGATTTTTTCTTAAGCAAGTAAGTAGTTTTATTTTCTCTTAATTGAATTCATTATTTTTTTATTATTATTGTCATATGTTTACTTTACTGATGAAACATTTAAAATTAAAAAAATCTTTTCAATAGTTTTTCTTTTAAATCACCGACAAAAAATTACAATAGGATAATTCGAACTAACTGCAATGACATAACTAGTTCCAATTACTTCGGGTATAAAAATTTTAAAGTAGTTGCACAACAATTATTTTTCAAAGCAATATACAGGGTGGCCCATTTTAAAAGATGCAGGCAAATATCTCGAAAAATATAAAACATACGGAAAAACGTTTCAGACAAAAGTTGTTTGGTTCGAAGGGGGACATAAGACGGTGTCATTGGTTTGATCTTGGATGGTCGTTTAAAGCTCACGTGAACGACATCTTTAATTTCTTAAATGGAAACCCCTATTTTTCAATGCATATTCTTGTAGCTAATCTCGAGAGCTTTTCAAAACACTATAATAAAGTATTTTTTCATTAAGAACTTTTGAAATTATAAGGCTTGAAAGTTCTAGTATTTTGACATAAAATACAAAATATATTGTAAAACATTAAGTTTTCGGTAATGTTACCTTAATACTTTTATGCACAGAATAATGAGACGAATCAATTGGTATGAAAAAAATCAAACTAGCACAGTAAACAACTGTGCCGCAGTAGACGTAGAACTACGTCTACTGCACAGTATGGGCACAGCAACAACTGTGCCGCAATCAACACGTAGCACTACGTCAACTGTCAATGATGATGATTGACGTGATCAAGGAAGGCCAAGGCCCACACCGGGATGTAGCGCCGAGTTCATCATCAGTGACAGTTGACGTAGTTCTACGTGTTTGCGGCACAGTTGTTACTGTGCCTGTTTGATTTATATTTTTGTTTATTTTTTAAGCAACAACGTAGAACTACGTCAACTGTCACTGATGATGAACTCGGCGCTACATCCCGGTGTGGGCCTTGGCCTTCCTTGATCACGTCAATCATCATCATTGACAGTTGACGTAGTGCTACGTGTTGATTGCGGCACAGTTGTTGCTGTGCCCATACTGTGCAGTAGACGTAGTTCTACGTGTTTGCGGCACAGTTGTTTACTGTGCTAGTTTGATTTTTTCAAACATAAATATATTTAAAAAAAATAAAACAATAAATGTTTTTCTATATTTACTTTTATGTCAGAAAACATAAGATACTCATATAATTCAAGTTAGAATGCCCACGCTACTTGAATAATAAAGCTTACAGAATGCTCGCATGTTAATCTTTGTCCAAACTCGCTGTACACTTTATGATGTTTTTTTTTGGAAAGAATTGTATGATCGTTTGTGAATGAGTGTGTGTGTGTGTGTGTGTGTGTGTGTCTTAAAGCATATTTGTGTTTGTGAATGAGTGTGTGTGTGTGTGTATGTATTTGTGTGTGTGTGTGTGTATTTGTGTGTGTGTGTTTTTGTTTGTGTGCACGCGCGGGCGAGTGTATATAGGGGTGTGCGTGCGTACATGCATATTTATGCAAAATTAAATATTTTTCTTCAAAACCATGCTTAACCCTTAAATGCCACACCTCTCCAGAATCTCGTAAATGACACATGGGGTCTAAAAGACCCCAGCATGAAAAATGTCTCCTTACTTATTGATTTTTTGATATTTAGTTATGAAAATTATTTTCAATGTTGTTCAAGGCTTAGAAAAGAGAATAAAATGCTTATATTGTTAAAATTTCAATTTCAACATAGTATAAAAAATTAAGATCGCCAACAGTTAAAATATTGGCTCCAAAATCAAAAAAATAAAAAATAATAAATAAATAAATATGAGCTCCATTTTTGGCGGGAACATTTGAAAATATATCATTCTAAAGGGTCTGGGGTCCGCTGGACCCCGGGTGGAATTTAAGGGTTAATATTTTGTCAATCCTCTTTATTATTCTTATTGCTGAACTCTAAATTTTAATTTGTGTGTGCGTGTGTGTGTGTGTGTGCGTGTGTGCGCGCGTATATGCTACTATATCTAAACGGTAAAAATAAAGAGTTCGGACTCGTTTTATCATAAATAGGAACTTCTTACGCTTTAAAATGAGATGTCAACATTTATTTTTATCAACGTCGCCTAAACTTCTTAAAGCGTATTTGTGTTTGTGAATTAGTGTGTGTGTGTGTGTGTTTTTGTTTGTGTGCACGCACACAACCATGCTTAATATTTTGTAAATCATCTTTATTATTGTTATCGCTGAATTCTATATTTTGATTTGAGAGTATGTGTGTGTGTGTGTGTGTGTGTGTGTGTGTGTGTGTTTGTGCGTGTATGTAAGGGTGTACGTACGTGAATACATGTGTGCGCAAAATTAAATATTTTATCTTAAAAACCATGCTTATTATATGTATAAATTAATTTAAGAATATTTTATGTATAAAATAACCGAGAAGGTAATAAAGCTATTTCTTTCTCTCTCTCTCTCTCTCTCTCTCTCTCTCTCTCTCTCTCTCTCTCTCTCTCTCTCTCTCTCTCTCTCTCTCTCTCTCTCTCTCGGGAGTTCTTAAGCTTTAAATTGAGATGTCAATGATTACTCTACGATTATTAGTTTCGAAGATATAAACGTTCAAAGTGTGACATGTTTTCGTTGCATCTACAAGAAATTTAACTAAACTTTCTAACGCTACTGTATCTAAACGGTAAAAAATAGAGAGTTCGGACTTGTTTTATCATAAATGGGACTTCTTAAGCTTTAAAATGAGATGTCAATAATTACTCTACGATTATTGGTTTCGAAGATATAAACGTTCAAAGTGTGACATGTTTTCGTTGCATAGTCGCGTTCAATTGTTTCATCCGTGGGTACCCTCCCTACCGCGGAGAAAGACGTAGTTCTACGTCAAAAAGACATAGTTGCTTTTAAGAAAAAGTATGCAGATGCGTGTTGCAAATTACATATTTTTTCTTAAAGGAACTATGCCTTTTTTCATACCAATTGATTCATCTCATTAATCTGTGCATAAAAGTATTAAGATACCATTACCGAAAACTTAATGTTTTACAAGATATTTTGTATTTTATGTCAAAATACTATAACTTTCGAGCCTCATAATTCCAAAAGTTCTTAACGAAAAAATACTTTATTATAGTGTTTTGAAAAGCTCTCGAGATTAGCTACAAGAATATGCATTGAAAAATATGGGTTTCCATTTAAGAAATTAAAGATGTCGTTCACGTGATCTTTAAACGACCATCCAAGATCAAACCAATGACACCGTTTTATGTCCCCCTTCGAACCAAACAACTTTTGTCTGAAACGTTTTTCCGTATGTTTCATATTTTTCGAGATATTTGCCTGCATCTTTTAAAATGGGCCACACTGTATATATTCTTTTTGTAATTGGCGCAATTTAAAGATTTCATATATTTTTTTGAAATAACATATCACTTGGGTTGAGTTAGATAACGCAATTTTGTGATATAATTTTGTTAAGGAGAAATAAAGCTATTACCACTTAGGTTGGATTTTTGGATTTACAAAATACATTGCGTGTACTTGGCGCCTTTTTTTACCTTTTTTGAAAAAGGTAATTTTATACTGATATATATATATATATATATATATATATCAGTACAAAATTAACAATATTATTTTAAATTAACAATATTATTTTAAATTAACAATATTATATGTATATACACAATATATATATATATATATATATATATACCAAAATGCGAGTACTCCAAACTTTTATTTTTACTTTTAGTTTTAATTATATGTACCTATACATATAATATTTTATGTATAAAATTATATGTTATAACTGCATATATATATATATATATATATATATATATATCTGCATAATTAAATCAAGAATTTGCAAATACTTACGAAATAAAATATTACTTGAATTTATTTTTATGTGCAATAAAATTGTGTGCAAAAACATTTATGCACCCAAGAAGCATGTTTTTTAAATCATTGTCTTGAGTGCAATAATTATAACTTTGCTGCTATTTGATTTTATCGGCAATCAGCATACGAGCAAATACATGTGCGCCAACGAATCTGTCGGCAATAATTTTGTTGACAAATGTGACCCTTTCGCGAAAGAACCAGGTGCTCCGCAAACTGTATTTACATATAGGACAGAAGCTGAACATTTCATTAGCGTTCAATTAGTACTATTTGTTTTAGTTAAATAACGAGTGCATCTTCTACGAATATTATTGAAATAGGATAGTGGTTCAGTTGACAGAGGACTCTACAAACAATAGCATTAGCTGCTGAATTTTCTTTTAACTATCTATTAAGAAAATACGAGTTCTTGTACTTGAGAAAACTAAAAAGGGTGTTTTAAACAATAAAATATTTAGAATAAAAATGCATTTGGAAACAATTAGCATAAAGAATTTTTAAAGATTTTTATTTTAAACCTTTATGTTAATATATGTATAAATTTATCACACCTTTCTGTCTTTTTAGTGCTAAAACAGTAGTACAAATTACATTCCATAAAAAGATATTATTGACTTATTAACATATACTAAAGTTTTGATCTGTAAAAAAATATATTGTCTGTGAATAAACAATACCGCCTATATGATATTTTTATGATTATTTTTGCTAAATAATTATATACAGGGTGAGTTTTATTTCGTGTTCCAATTATCTCCGCTAATTATCTCAGAAAGTATTGG
This sequence comes from Temnothorax nylanderi, assembly GCF_030848795.1. Taxonomy (NCBI): domain Eukaryota; kingdom Metazoa; phylum Arthropoda; class Insecta; order Hymenoptera; family Formicidae; genus Temnothorax; species Temnothorax nylanderi. The sequence goes on from NW_027250077.1 coordinate 26,923, forward strand.
TTTATTGGAAAAATGTTTCAGATAAAAGTTAGAGGGTTAGAAGGGAGCCAATAAACGAACTTAATAAATTTTGCGTCTGGGGTCCGTGTTGAGCCCAGTAAGGCCCAGGTCAAATTTTTTAAATGAAAACCTCCATTTTTTATTATATCATCTTTTTCTACAAATTAATTAGAACAACTTTTGTCGGAAACATTTTTTTATTTGCTTAATACTTTTTGAGATATTCAAGGAAAACTTGATAACTTTTTCGATATTTAGCTTATATCTCGATAATTGTTTGTCGGTGGGAAAAGTGGCACAGGACTTCTGGACTTGATTTGGTCTCAAGAATATGCTGTTGTACTAGTATCTTAATTTTTTTTATATTTGTGTATACATCTCCTTAGAGCTTTCATGTATACACAAATATTTTAAAAAATTGGACTATTGCAACAGCATATACTACTTTGGACGATCTTTTATTTTATTTCAATTAGAATTATGATATAAAAAGTAGCGTGTTCATAGTTTTAACAAGGTTTCGAAATTTTGCAAGAGGTATCTTCCGTTATTAATAGATAGCAAAAGATATGTACTAAGAACGAATTTCTGTCATGAAAACATGTGATATTAGATATTATGTCTAATTTTATTCCTAAATTAGAGATTTTCGTTGCTAACCATTATTGTGATGCTTTAATCGGTTATGTTTCTAATTGTGATGTTCCTTATTCCGCTCTCTAGGAATGTTATACCGCCCATTTTCCCTAACTAGTTTGTTTCTAGAATACCTCTGACGCTCTCTCAGCCTCCTGTCCAATGAGTAACAAAATCTTTTTCCGAGAGTAAATTGGCCAAACGGGATGCTGATCACATCACCCCACCCTATAGTTCATAAAAGTCATGAAACCCATGGGCTTTCCTAAAAGCCTATCTTTACCAACCTTATGTGCCCTATTTTGAGTTGTTTCTATTTCCAGCATTACCTATATTGTATGTCATAATTGTATTTTTAATAAAAAATATGTGGATTCAATATATTAGAACACTTTTTTCGATGTCGTCAAATGCTACTTCTTTTGTTTTCCCTCAGAAAAGATAGTTAAAGTAAATTTTGAACACATTCATGCCACGGAGATAATATATTACAATAATCATAGAATAAAATGATGCGGTTTAATATATTCTAAAGCCTTGTGTACACGATACTAGAAATCGGTCCGAGTTTCGGTTTAAGCCAATGAAACTGCTGCTTTTCTGTAAGAGCTGCAAGTTGATTGGCTTAAACCGAAACTCGGACCAACTTCTAGTATCGTGTACACAAGGCTTTATAGGAGTTTTCAGTCAAGATTTTGGTTTTTAAAAATGGGGTGCGATATTAGACACAGTTTCTCTACATTATTTACAAATGAGTTTTAAAGTTTATTTAAGAATGTTTATCTGTGTGTATATATATATATATTATATACAGTAAAAGAACATTTTGCATTTGAGTGGATTTCTATTTGTGTAGACATTTTTGTGTTAAATTTTTAATATATAGCGAATTTGGTTGGACGTACCAGTTTGCACTCAGTGGACATTAAAGTCATTGTACACTGATTTAATCTCTAATATTTAAAGTAAAATGGAAATACTTCGACTGATAAAATGCCCAATACATATTTTATCAAATAGTACAATAAAGAATATTGAGAATTTTGTGACTTAACCTGTTTATATTAAACATACACTTACGTTGATTTGTGTACAACAGCTTTAATGTACACTGAGTGCATACTGGTGCGTCCAACCGAATTTGCTAATACACTTGTGTTAAGTGTTAATGTAAAATATTGTTATTGTGTTATATTTTGACTTTTTTGCATCTATTCAACGTTTCTAAGAATTAAAATAACACAATTTATATGTAAATGCCCGAATTCTTAGTGACATATTTTATATGTTAAAATAAACACCTAAGTTGAGTTACTTTTCTCTCTATAAGAGTTTTCATTTGTTAAATCTACATGTTTCTTATTTTATATATTATTATTTTATATATTATATATTAAGAGATATTGCTGTCTTCTGTTTCTTGCAAGAAAAAGAGAAGAAAGAATAACATTTAATGTAAGAATAATATTTTATTTTAATTAAATTTAAGAGCCAAAGCACAAAGATTGTGTCGTAATCGTTTACGACTCTGTCGTAAGTCGTAAGTCGGTGTCAGAAGTCAACGCATAAGAATTGGCGTTAGCGTAAGTCGTATGCATCCCGTCGCATCAGCATCACGCGACGGATACGACATACGCTAACGTCAATTCTTGTGCGTTACTTACGTCCACGATTGCGACTGTCATATCGCTACGCCATGTTATGTGCTTTGGTCCTACCATTATAAATATGTTAATTTAACATAAACTTTGCTTCCAAATTGCGTATTACAATTTTGTGTTAATTTTTCACGTATTTTGTTATTTATTTGCATACTTTACTTGTGTTATTTATTTACATATTTGCCTTCTGTTAAATTAACATAAAAATTATAGTAGATAAATTGGGACATGTAAAATGTGTTAAGTTCAACACAAAATTTTTTACTATGTATATTTAAAAAGATATAAATATTGAATACGTGAACAAATATTGATCGCTTATCAGTTATTATTTAATAGTTGATTATTAAAAGTAAGTGCAATGCACTATAAAAAGTAAATTTTTCAATACCAAAGTAAATTAAATCATAATAATTTTTTAGCCGTAACTCGTTATGTATTAAAAAGTTATTAACAAATGAAACAAACTAACTGAGAAGTATAACAGTTTGTGTTAATACTAAGGGAAGTAATTTGCTGATATATATATCTGTGTACAGACAGTACATATGTAGGCGGGGGAGCTACTGCCTCTTCCCCGCGAGCAGGGGTGGATGGGGGTGGACTTCGGTTTGCGTGAAAAGTTGAAAAAATTAAAAAAAAAAATAAGTTACATATTCTTTGGACTCCCCCGATTGATTATCACATGTTGGAGTCACAACAAAGATTTTTACTAAGAAAGCCGCAAAAAATATCAAAAATCGGAAAAGGCCTTATTCTAAATAATTACCTCTGAATAAGAATTTTGGTTTTTGCGTTTCAGATACCTAAAAAAGCTAGAATATTTACAATATTTACACCGCCTATGCGTTTTTTCTTGTGAGCTCCTGATGACCAAGATCTATCTCTCTATATATAAAAATGAATGTATGTATGTAGTTTGTCCGCTATGCAAATCTACAGTTTTCAAATTGGAACAACAAAATTTGGTATACTATCTCAACAATCAAAAATCTACATAATTGCTCTAATTTTCGTAAATTTTGAGATATCGAGCTAAATTTTTTTTTATGGATGGAGTATCATTAAAGGTAGGTTGGTATTGAATTTGGCGAGAATCGGTGAAAGGGTTGCCGATTTTTGCCTAAAAAGTGTATAAGTTATACATGTCATCTTATATACAGTATCATTAAAGGATGGTTGTTTTGAATTTGGCGAGGATCGTTGAAAAGGGTACCGATTTATGCCTAAAAAATGTATAAGTTATTTGATGGATAGAGTATCATTTAAGAAAGATTGTCATTGAATTTGGCGAGGGTCATGGATGATGTGGAAAGTTATTGAAAATATGTATTTATGAATTATATATTGGTGGATATAAGATTAGCTAGAACACAAATGTAATAACACATATAAAGTCATTTAAAAAAAAAGACGCCCGGGCAAAACCCCGGGTAACCATATAATATAAATAACAAAAGTATTTTTGTTACTTAAAAAATAAAAATATATTCTTAAAATAAGGCTAAAGAAACATGCAAATTAGTTTAACATTACCTACTCTATTTTCTCGTTTCCCTACAAAAAATTCCTAAAAAATACTTTTTTACAATTTTTTAAACCAGAATACCTCCTTAATGGGCTAGATATCGTAGTATTTCATATTACTCGATTATTCCATTATGCACTTCCTCTATAGTTGCAACAATAAAGTTGCAAAATAAATAATTGTAAAATCGAATCAGATTAAGAAACTTGTAAAGTACCTGAATTAAAATCGCAAAGTAATAATCGAAGCAAAAGCGATAGAATAAGTGCAGGATGAATGATCCGAAAGAAATGGTCCAGTAGAAAACATTGGACAAAGTTACGGAAAATAAAGAAACATATAATGATTAGGAAATCGACAAAATAAAAATAATAATCGGTCTCAAAGATGATCTGAGGAAATAAAATATGGCAAGCACGTATAAAATAAAACGATAAAATCGTACTAGAGATGGGATTATAGGATGCTCTTGCATCCTACAATCCCGTCGAATCAGATTAAGAAGCTAGAAATACTGCATAGAAATATATTCTGTAATGATAGTACTGGAATGCGCAAAAGACACGATGGTAAACGATGATGAACGATGATGAACAACAAAGATACGGCGAACGACGGAAAGAAACGATACGAGTGAGCGGAACAGAGCAATCGAGCGAAACGGCAGAAGCTCGTATCATGCTGAGCAATGCGGATAGCGGCGGCGTAGTATGAATTATAAAACGCAATAGGTGCGATGATCTAACAAAGCAAGGTACTATGAAAGAGATGCATTCTCTCAGATACTAATATTTCTGTTGAACGAACAAGTTTAATGTGCAAACTAATACAAATTATTAGATATAAAAGGTAATTAACGTACTTCTCAGATGGCAATATCTCAAATTATCAGTCAAAAAGTGGATTATAGAATTTGGGGATACAAATATCTTATTATGATAAAACAACTTACAAAAGCTTGTATACAGCAACCGTATGTTGAAAAGTTCGGCAAAATGTTTAATATTATTTTAAAAAGACATTATGCCAAAGAAGACTTTTAAAGATAAATATGTAAAAAAAAGTCAAACCTCACCGATTTATCGCCACTTAAATATGTTGTAGGGGAGAGGTCTTTCTGAGTAATTCTACGCAAGAAAAAAGTGGGGTTAAAAAGGTAATTCAAAATTGAAAGTAATGCATAATCAATTAAGTATTGAGCGTCGATATCAGTCAGAAAAAAAATAAAACATTATAGAAAGTATAAACTATGCGAGAAATATATAGCCAATCAAAGTTGTATTAAAAAAACCACCTTTATATAATCGACACTTTGCAAGAATTTATATTACGCATGTATTATTCGCAAGTTGAAAACAAAACTTGAAATATACGACTATATGAGGGAACAAACTCAGCAGAAAAAAATTACCGTAAAGAAAGATAATTCCAAGAAGGATGAAAAAGAAATTACCTAAATAGAACAATAAGCAATTAGATAAAATTGTTTCTAATATGGTTTTATTGAGCACAATAGGCTACACGAACTTACCGTATTTATAGTCGTGTTTCCATCCATCCATCCCTTTCTAAAAAAGGCGTGCAAAGTTGATACTCGAATGTATCGCGGTTATTGTTGCCTCTTTTCCGCGATGCCGATTGGTTCTCTCGCTGTGCTTACTTCATGAGCAGCTGTCATCGTATATTTTGACAGTTGTATGTAATGTTAAAGCTAAATAGCGCGCGCGAAGCGCGCGTCTGTAGTGTCTAGTCCATATCTAAAAAAGAGATGTAAAGTCGATACTCAAATCTATCGAAGTTTATTGTTGTCACTTTTCCGCGATGTCGGTTGGTTCTCTCGCTGCGCTTACTTCATTTGCAGCTGTCATCGTATATTTTGTGTGTATCAAGGAGTTAATAGTGTAATAGTAATAGCATAATGTTAAAGCTAAATAGCGCGCGCAAAGCGCGCGTCTGTGGTGTCTAGTCTGTTAAAAAACACCTGAAGTGAATTTTGAGTCGACGTAATATGTTTCAATAGATGAATCTTGAAAATCAATTTGATATTTGATACATCATTTTTGTAACCGTAGTTGAAGAGAGAAACTTAGCTATAGGGTGTCTCGAGATATAACCTGAAATCTATTTCTGACAGTTTAATAATTATTTTTTAGAAAAAAAAAATCGTATCAATTAAATATTGAGTCAGAGAAAATCATGTATCACTCAAGTGTGGTTCCATAGGTGATTTGAAAAGAGACTGAATTTATTAATATTAACATAATAATTACAAATACCTACAGTCTCAGTCGATCTCTAAACATAACTATATTGAATCGTCCGCGTCTCAAGATATAAAATGCAATTTTGAGTATTTTCACTTGATACGCTCTTTAGACGAGATTTGAGTAACGACTATAAATACGGGCCTTAGACAAAGAACCGATAAAGAAATTTTTATATATTAACAATATTAACAATTTTATTCATAGTCCCAAAAATAGACAAAATCACAGGAAGCATCAATGGCTACAGTAAACTGTATGAATATCATAGATGATAAATTTATTTTACAAAGAAACACACACAAATATCTTTCCTCGAAATTTCGATGAGCTTTTGATACGTCACAGATCAAAATGTATCTTTTTATATGTGGATTATAGAATTATACGTATCAAGAAAGTAAAATATCTCTGTAAAAAAAATCGACTTTTATAAAATGGAAGTTTTAATCAATCCCCTTAGGGTTACAATTCTCATCCATCACTACCCTTCCCTTCTCCTCTCACTTTAACCCTTTGGACCAACGTGTCTTTCCGAAAGACGGAGCCCAGTTTGCTCCGCACAAGAGCCTATCTTGCACGGAGGGCGCAATTTTCGGAAAATAAATTCCATGTTTACATACTCTAGTGGACTCGAACCTGGTTCTTCAGATTACGAGTCTGGCGCTCTACCACTAGACCACACTGCCGCCTTAGATCGACTTTTATATTTTTATAAAATATGTGTCGTTAAGAAATATAAAAAAATGTATAAACAAAAGTTTTTAAATATACTTTATAAGATTTAAATTTTTCAAAATACCTCTTTCAAAATACCAAACTATTCACTAGTGTTTTTAAGAATTTAAAAACATTTTTATGGAAAAATTAAAGCTTATTTAAAAGTAAAAAAAATTAGGGGAGACTGGGGCAAACTCGACAAGATTTTTTCAAAGGCACTTTTTAACAATTAATTAAAATTTTCAAGCGAATTCAATAATAGGTATATATTTAAAGAGTGTTTCTTCAGGTACAAAATTGCTTAAAGAAGTTTTGCTGTACGTCGCTTAGTTTTACTCCCAGTAAAAGAAAAGTAACGCAAAGACAAATTTTTAAATTGAAAAATGCCGGAGCAAACTTGACACTTTGCCTGATCTACACAATTTAATCTAAAATTTGTTTTTTATTGTCTGAAAATAAAAATATATATGTTTATCGTGTATTTAGAAAGTATAACAATTCGGAATAAAGTAAAACAATTATTGGAAATAATGAGAAAAAAATGTTGAACTTTCACAATTATCTAAACTCATGTCTGAAAAACAATTAATGCAGATAAACTCGCGATCGGACGTGCGCACACATTTGTCATGAGCCATACAGCTGCATGATAAACATTGTTTGTTATTACGAGCCGATGAAACGACGTGGTGTCGACTTTGCCTCGGCCGTCGTTTTGCACTTTTGTCACTCCAAAAACATAAAAATTTTGAAAATATACAAAAACGATTATCTGATTTGTATAGAGCATCAAATTTTCCATCAAAATCATTTACCTGTAGATTCGCAAGAGTAAAGCTCGATGAAAGTGTAGCAATTTTAGGGAAAGTGAGAAATCAGAAAAATTACTTTTTACCATCGAAAACGCTTATGTCGCACTAGAAATTACACCATAACTCTGAATGTCACCAAATTTCATTGACAACACTAGCACATAAATAAATTTTTCTTGTAAAAAAACTTGGCGCTGCCAGATTTCAAAATTTAATAAAGTACTAAAATTTTTGATTGAATAAAAAAAACAATGAACATAATTTAGGGAAGAATGAGACAAGAGTAAAAAAGCAGCGCCAAGTTTTTTTACAAGAAAAATTTATTTCTTTTATTTTAATTAAATATTTTTATTAAATACGTTTATTGACTTTCCTCAGGGTTGCAAGGCGTTTTGTAGGGACGTTCCCAACCCTTTATTCAATTCTCATCCAATACCACCCTTCTCCTTTCACTTAACTCTTTGGACTTAACGTCTCTTTCCGAAAGACGGAGCCCAGTTTGCTCCGCACAAGAGCCTATCTTGCACGAAGTGCGCAGCTTTCGGAAAAACATTCCATGTTTACATGGCTCTAGCGGACTCGAACCTGGTTCCTCAGATTACGAGTCTGGCGCTCTACCACTAGACCACACTGCCGCCCTCCTTTTACATATTTTTATTTTGTATTGTTAATTACCTCTTTAATTCTTTGTGATTAAAATAATTCTTTGTAACGTTATAATTTTGTTAAGGAGAATTAAAGCTACTACCACTTGGGTTGGAATAGGAAGACCCTTAAATGGGAACACAAAGATATGTACCACTTAGGTTTTATTTTTTAAAAGTAGTTGCACAACAATTATTTTTCAAAGCAATATATATATTTTCTTTGCAATTGGCGCAATTTAAAGATTTCATATCTTTTTTTTGAAATACATGTCACTTGGGTTGAGTTAGGTAACACAAATTTGTTTGTATAATAATTTTGTTAAGGAGAAATTAAAGCTACTATCACTTAGGTTGGATTTTTGGATTTATACAATATCACTTAGGTTGAGTTCCCTTATGGAAAAATACACTCAACTTTTGGTGTTAACCATTAAAAAAACACCATAGAAAAACCCTTAAAGTTGGGTGTGATTTCGGACTGCCAATTGAAGGTTAACCATCATTTGAAGGTTAACCTTTAATTGGCGGTCCGAAATCACACCCAACTTTAAGGGTTTTTCTTTGGATGATGGTTAACCTTCAAGTGATAGTTAACCTTCAATTAATGGTTAATCCTTCAAAATGACGGTATAAACCCTAAAAATATGAACCCTCAAATGAAAGTAACACCCAAAGAGAATAAACCCCATATTTAAATGTTCTCAATTTGCTTCCGCCGATAATACATACCCGCAAAAGAGAACATCACCACACACTATGCAAAGTTTATATATATATATATATATATATGGGACGATCCACGTCACTTTTACCCCCCATCTGTCCAAAATTGGTATGGACGGATTTTAATGACCAAAGGCGGAAAATGTTTGTCTTGAAAAGAGCTTTCGAAAGGCGTGTGGCATATATGCGCAATTCAACATGGCGTCATAGTTATGGCTGCTTAAAGAAATAAATTCAAAATTTCAGATCCAACATGGGCAGATAAAACGGTGAAAAGTAACTAAATTCATGTGAAACTCAGTATTTGGGAAATTTTGGGGTCGCTGATTACGAATCTGAACGTAAAATTGTGAAATTCAAAATGGCGGATCCAATATTGCGGATGCAAATATGAGAAACGGACGAAAATTCCAGTAAATGATCTGAAAACTCTTACTGGAAGGTTTTTTGGGTCGCTGATCACGAATTTGTAGCTAATTTGTTAAAAAACAACAGACAAACCGTGTTAATTGAAATTCTACTCTTAGCGTTACCCAGAGATGACGGCGTGGACGTGGTAGAAATTCATCTTCTTTGGAGTGCTTTATTTTCGTGAGTCCCCCTGGCCTCTTACGCTTCGGGGTGCTTTATTTTCGTGAGTTCCCCTGGCCTCTCACGCTTCGGGGTGCTTTATTTTCGTGAGTTCACCTGTACTGTAGAATGTTCAGTGGTTGCTCACTAGCAGAGTACTGATAAGAGATTACAGTACATGAAATACTCTGCTAGTGAGCAACCACTGAACATTCTACAGTACAGGTGAACTCACGAAAATAAAGCACCCCGAAGCGTGAGAGGCCAGGGGAACTCACGAAAATAAAGCACTCCAAAGGAGATGAATTTCTACCACGTCCACGCCGTCATCTCTGGGTAACGCTAAGAGTAGAATTTCAATTAACACGGTTTGTCTGTTGTTTTTTTACAAATTAGCTACAAATTCGTGATCAGCGACCCAAAAAACCTTCCAGTAAGAGTTTTCAGATCATTTACTGGAATTTTCGTCCGTTTCTCATATTTGCATCCGCAATATTGGATCCGCCATTTTGAATTTCACAATTTTACGTTCAGATTCGTAATCAGCGACCCCAAAATTTCCCAAATACTGAGTTTCACATGAATTTAGTTACTTTTCACCGTTTTATCTGCCCATGTTGGATCTGAAATTTTGAATTTATCCCTTTAAGCAGCCATAACTATGACGCCATGTTGAATTGCGCATATATGCCACACGCCTTTCGAAAGCTCTTTTCAAGACAAACATTTTCCGCCTTTGGTCATTAAAATCCGTCCATACCAATTTTGGACAGATGGGGGGTAAAAGTGACGTGGATCGTCCCATATATATATATATATATATATAATAAGGTTTTATTTCGTGTGCCAATTATTTCCACCAATTATCTCAGAAAGTATTGGTTTATTGGAAAAGTGTTTCAGATAAAAGTTGAAAGGTTCGAAAGGGGCCAATAGACGATCTTATTGGATTTTGAATCCAGGGCCTGTATTGAGTCCAATATCCCAGCGAGAAATGACCCATCGAATCGACGTCTGCCTGTATTGAGCCCAATAGAGCCTAAGTCAAATTTTTTAAATAAAAACCCCTATTTTTTATTGTACCATCTTTCTCTATTAATTAATTTGAACAACTTTTGTTTGAAAAATTCTTTTATTTGCCTAATACTTTTTGAGATATTCAAGGAAAACTTGGTAACTTTTTCAATATTTAGCTTATGATATCTTGATAATTGTTTACCAGAGGAAGAAGTGGTATAGAGGACTTTTTGACTTGATTTTGTCTTAAGAATATGCTGTTGCAATAGCACTCCAATTATTTAAATATTTGTAAACACTCCAAAAAAATGCATACACAAATATTTAAAAAAAATTGGAGTATACTATTGCAACAGCACATTTTTGAAATAAAATTAAGTTAAAAAGTCCTCTGTACCACTTTTTTCTCTGGCAAACAATCATCAAGATATCACAAGCTAAATATTGAAAAAGTTATCAAGTTTTCCTTGAATATCTCAAAAAGTATTAAGCAAATAAAAGAATTTTTCAAACAAAAGTTGTTCAAATTAATTAATAGAGAAAGATGGTACAATAAAAAATAGGGGTTTTCATTTAAAAAATTTGACTTAGGCCCTATTGGGCTCAATACAGGCCCTGGATCCAAAATCCAATAAGATCGTCTATTGGCCCCCTTCAAACCTTTCAACTTTTATCTGAAACACTTTTCCAATAAACCAAGCCGTCAATTGACACTTAACGAAGATTAACACAATAACATTTTGTGACAGGAAATTCTGAACTCAACGTCTCGCAGTCTAAACTCTCGGGATCCGCGTTAGAATAAGATAATATTTAATTAACATTAAGATTAAACGTAGCGATAGGTCCAATGGGATCGCCCTGTACAGCCGAAGTGCCGAGCAGGCCTCGACGGCTGTGTCGGTAACGATGTATCGTCCGGCGGCCAATGAGCGTCGGCCTTGCTTGTCGTGCCTGTAGCGACTTGCGCGCTCTCTCGAACCGGCCGAACCACGGGAGGCTCCCGGCGAAAGCGTGACCGAACACTCTCTGTGTGAGCATCGTGCGAGAAGGTCTATATCTAACCTTGTAAGACGTCGTCAAATTGTCGAGAAGCGATCGCACGGAGGGTAAATTTTGTAAAGTGTTATTGAGAAGTCGTTGAATAGTTGTCGAAAGAGATCGCACGGAGAGTCGATCTCCGAGAGTTGTGACTGCCTAGTGAAATAATAAAGAAGGGTACTGATTCTTGTCAAAACGTGAGTAGTAACCTTCGGTTCCGTTAATTACTTTTCACTTCTTGGTATTTCCTGTTTCCTGGGTCACTCAATCGAACCATCTCATTGTGAAAATCAGAACTTTGTTAATTTCGGGAAAATTAACTGGCGCCTAACATATTAATTAATTGCACTTTGAGCCCCGACAGCTCCGACCCAAGCCGCGTCGGGTGAAAGGGTTTGTCGTAGAGAAAATCCTGTCTCAATTTAAACGACACCCAACGATAAAGGGATCATGGCGACACTGATTAAATCGACATAGAACATTAAAGGTTAACACCCTGTTAACACCAAACCAACATCCAACGATGAGAATCAATCTCCAACCTACACTAAACATGAGGCTTAATTCCCAACCTACACTTATCATTGAGAATAAACTCACAATATACACTCATCATTGAGGATTAAACCCACAACTTACCTAAACCTTAATGGTCAACACTCAATCTACACCTAAATTTAAGTGTTGACACTTAACTTTGATGATAAACACTAAACTTACGCCTAAATTTGAGTGTATAAGATGTACATGTAATTTTATATAGAGTATTATTAAAAGAAAATTGTTTTGAATTTTGCGAGAATCGGTGAGAGGGTTACTGATTTCTGCTTAAAAAATGTGTAACGATTTCTGCTTAAAAAATGTGTAAGTATCTTTAATGATACTCTACCCTTAGGAAAATTTACTTAAAGTTTTTTAAAGTTACTTAAAGTATTTTAAAGTATTATAAAGTATACTAGCCGTAATAATAGTATACTAATAGTATAATAGTATACTAATAGTATACTGACAGCCGAGCGTAAAGTTTTCTTTAAGTTATTAACCTCAATAAAAACTTTATAAGCAAGTCGCAAATATACTTTAAATTTACTTTTAACAAACGTAATACTTATAAATATACTTTAACTTTACTTTTTATAAAGGTAATACTTAAAGCTGATTTTAACTTATGCGTGTTGTTTCAACAGTATACTTAAAAAGACAAGTTCCCTTTTTCACCACACTTGCACCACACGAGACATTAAGAAATATTATATCATATATCCAATTCAAAATTTTATTACTCTTTTTAAACTGAATTTGTTTCTTAAGATGATTTTTGGAAAATTATATATTTGCGCTGGTTATGACATATGTAGACTATATATAACACTTACATCAAATTAAGAAGTAGTCTACCACGTAAGGCAGTTGGCTCACGATCCAGAGGTCCCGAGTTCGAATCCCACCAAGGTAAGTGTGTTTTTCAAATACGAGAAAATATTTATAATCATAGACTGCATCTTAAGAAACAAATTTAGTTATAAAATAGTAATAAAATTTCGAAATAAATAATTTTTTTTTATTCCGGGTGAATATCGGAAATCAGTGTCCTCTAGTATTAAGAGGACTGCAATCTTAAGTCTAGTGTCTCATGGTTAGAGGATATTCCTCTAGATTTTAAAATATCTTCTTGAGACCGTATTTCAGAGGAAAATCCTTTAAAATCAAGCGGGAGCCACTAAATAACAGAATTTTTTTTTTTGGGTGATTAATAGTAATTGCATGAGTTAACTTAAAGTAACCTTTAAAGTATATTATAGAAATACTTAAAGTTTGGTTCGAAATCACTTCTAGTTTATCAATAGTTTATCAATAGTAATTTCTTTGGTAAACTTTCTAGTTTATTTTAAGTTTTTTTAAGTAAATTTTTCTAAGGGTATCCATAAAAAAAGTGTGCAAGTAGAAACTTACACATTGCTTCCTCATAGTTTTTAAGTGTGCAAGTAGAAACTTGCACATTGCTTCCTCATAGTTTTTAAGTGTGCAAGTAGAAACCTGCACATTGCTTCCTCATAGTTTTTAAGTAGGCAAGTAGAAACTTGCACATTGCTTTCTTATAATTTTTAAGTATGCAAATTATAAATTTAAACATTACTTCCTCACAATTTTTAAGTGTGCAAATAATAAATTTGCACATTGCTTAATCAACATTTTATTTCGCTCATAAAGCTTCCTCTATGAGAAAGCCAAATTAATAAATATCTACTAATAATTATGCATAAAAAAACAGGCTTCCTCATAGAGAAAGCTTTATGAGTAAAATATTTTATATTTAGTATAAATATTTATTTGATATTTTTGGTAATATTTATTATTACTTACAGTTATTATTTCTATAAATATTTATAACATAAATTAAAAACACATTTAATAATATTACTGATAATTATTTACAATTTATTTTTAAATATTTATTATAATTTTTTAGATACTTTTATTTTTCAGACATTAAAATATTTACAAAATATTTCCTATATATTTTTAAAATATTTTAATTTTTTTAATAAATATTTTAATCTTTTTTATAAATATTTTAAAAATATTTTAAAAATATTTTGCGCTGTCTGGGATATTATTAAAAGCAAATTGAGAACATTCAAATGTGGGGTTTACACTCTCTTTGGGTGTTACTTTTATTTGAGGGTATATATTTTTAGGGTTTATACCGTCATTTTTAAGGATTAACCATTAATTGAAAATTAACCATTAATTGAAGGTTAACCATTATTTGAAGGTTAACCATCATTTGAAGGTTAATCTTCAATTGGCGGTCCGAAATTACACTCAACTTTGAGGTTTTTTTTGGTGTTTTTTTTACGGTTAACACACCAAAAGTTGAGTGTATTTTTCCAAAAGGATGAACATATTTATTTTTTATTTTTATTTTTTTACTGTACACATTAGAAATGTACACCGTATAACACTTGCTAATAAGTAGATTACATTAAAGCTCTGTCTTAGTTTTACATAGAGTCTCTCTAATAAGTAGTAATAAGAGTCTGGCCAGTTTGTAGTTCAGGATATAAGAGAGAAAGGGAAAGCGACATACATTCATATATACATTCATATTGCTTTCTCTTTCTCTGTTCTCTTGCTTTTGCCAAAAAATGCCGGACCAAATGGCCAGACAAGCCAGACTCTTATTAGAGAGACTCTAGTTTTACATGTAACGAGAAGCGATTAAGAAGCGACTGTGAAAATAGATTGACTGTAAAATAAAAATTTATGAACTAACCTTACGTAAGTATAGTGATACACATAAAATCTTAATATGCACGTACTAACTACATGACACATCGTACTGTACTGCTTGTATGTTAAGTTAGAGGTAGTAAGTTCAGCAGGTAGTAATCAGAGATGCTGAATTTAAGCCGCGAGTCACAGCGTTTTTCTCCCTCCACTTACGCACATAAAGACGCTCTATCTATTCGAGACACTGTCTATTTGTGTGTGACGACACACGAATAGACAGAGCGTCTTTGTGTGCGTAAGTGGAGAGGAAAAAACGCTGTAACTCGCGGGTTAAATCTAGCATCTCTGTAGCTAATAATTCCATATTTCGTATTACCTCACTATATTCCATATTACCTGTACTTTCTCTATTAATTATATAATGTCCCAACAATTTTGGAACGGTTAGATATTTCGAAAACAGCATTATTGAAAGAAATATTGGATAAACTTTCGAAAACCACCCACACCCGATTTTGATAAAATTTTATAGGTATGTAGTACCCGCTAAATGTAGTCGAAACCCACAGTGTTGAGTTCCGGAAATGCTTAGTTTCTGAGAAAAAAATTTAGTTATTCAACAAAATTAATGTCTTTCATGTTCTTGTAATAAAAAAATTATATTTTACTCTATAGATTGAGAATATAACATTAGAAAGAAGATAACAAATTGTTGTGTGGGTGAGAAAGTGTGTGCGTGGATGCAGTAGGTTCCGCCCTCTACGGGGAGGGGGGGCTCCATCTCTAAAAAAACTAACCTAATCCAAACCAATTGTTTGGCTGCACCTCTTTCCCTGCACCCCCGGGAAAAAAAAATTATATATAACTATATAAAAACATATAAAATTATGCATAATTATATATAAATATGTATTCTTTTATATAATTTAATATAATTATATCTAGATCCTTATATAAAATTATATAAAATTTTATATAATTATATATAAGTATATATATTTATATATATTTATATATAAGCATACATAATTTTGTATAAATCAGAAAATTTCAACATATATATTTATATATTATTATATATAAATATATATTAAAATATATAATTATATAAAATATATATTATTCTATATAATTATATAAAATTATATCTGATTCCTCACGTAAAATTATATATAATTTTATATAATTATATATATTAATATATTTTTATATAAATGAATATATAATTTTTCTAAATAAGTAAATCCTAAAATATATAAATTTATATAATTATATATAACTAGCTTGATACACCCGCGTGCTTCGCTACGGTATGCGAAGGATTCTATAATTCACCCCCGAATTTAGATTTTCCCCTTTAGGGGTTGATTAGGGCAAAATCTGAAATTATGTTTTTAAACACTTGTATGCGGGTAACCTTTGTAAGCAAAAAACCAAGTCGATATCTCATCAGGCCCAAGCAGGGAGAAAGTCGTGAAAACACATCTTACCCCTATTCACCCCCTTAGGGTTCAAATTTCTAAAAATCCCTTCTTAGTGGGTGCTTACGTTATGAGAGGAATACACTCTCCAAATTTCATGTTTCTAGGTTCAGGGGTTTCGGCTGGGCGTTGATGAGTCAGTCAGTCAGGACATTTGTCTTTATATATGTAGATAGATATATAATTATATATAATTTTATCTGTCAAAGATATAGAAATAATGTACATGCAGTTAAGAAAGATGCATGCGCGCGGTATCTGTCTTTCCGTGATAGTTTGCAACGACGCCACTAGGCGGCGCATAATGGTAAGACTAACGCGTAAGTAAATTTCAGTTGGGGGCTAATATAAGCAGGCCTCCTGCGAAGCAAAATCATGACATCCGCGAGACATCTATCTTTGTCAGCAATACAACGCAAGACTCACCCAACACTGTCTTGATGCAAAATAATGCAAAAATTATATATCTATAATTTTATATAATAATATATAATCCTTTTTGAAAAATTGAAAGTAAACCTTAATATAAAGTTATATATAATTATATAAAATTATATAAAAATTTGTAGAATTATATATTTTTATATATAATCAGATAAAATTATATCGTGCCAATTTTCATATATAATTATATATAATTATATATGATCATTTATATATAATTATATATAATTTTTTTTTCCCGGGCCTCCATCTCTGCAGCGGGCGATATAGAGTGGATATCGCTTCGCGTGGAAAATTGTAATGAGTCTATCACATACTAAAAATCATTAGTGTATTTATATTCACGTTTGTTTACATGTGTTTATGTTCTGTAGGAGTTTTTCAAGACTACATACAACTTTATTTGAACATTTTATGCCTTTATCTTTCTCATCGGTAAAAATCCATTTAAGGAGCTACGACTGTTTTTTATATATAGTATAATTTGGTTTTCATGATTAAACAGTGTAAAGCTAGTCTCAGAAATGATTCATTAACATGTTATCATTAGGACAGAAAAAGCGTAAAATCGCAATTTTCTCCCATTTTTATACTTAATATTGTTTAAATAAATTATTTAAAAATTAAACAAATCCAACTTAAAAAATTAAAAAACTGTAATTGCAATTCTCGATGTCTCAGAAGTGTAAAAATTTCACTTATTTTTTCCGCATAGGAGCAGAGATACATAGGGAGTATCAATTTCTGTAACTTTTAAAGCGAATATCTCAGAAACGCGACGATAAATGGTTTTGCAATTTCACACACGATAAGATTATACACATTCCAAGACTACACAAAAATTTCAAATCAGTAAGTTTAATTTGACCTGATAGAGAGTCGTACCTCCTTAAGGGGATGCTGGAGCCGCAGGCGAACTCGATCAGCGTCGATAAAGAAGTGCTCACCGACTATATCTGTCCTTGTATAGACAAGGATATAGACAAGGATAGCACCTAACCTTGCATCTTCCACTGGTCTAAGTAATATCTTTTTTTTTAGGCTTCAAATCTTACTTCTAATTGCACGAATTATTCCTGACAGTTTTTTGTAGAGGGCTGCATCACTATTTTCTATAGAAAAACTGCAGAATTTTTGTATAAAGCAAATATTGTCGTCAGGTGAAGACAATATTTATAAAAATATTTATAAAAATATTTATAAAAATAAATTTTTTTTTTAGTTTATCAGAAAAAATCATGTACAGCCCTCTACATTTTTGTGCGTACTTTAATCGTGTAAAAGGATTTTCCATTCTGTTCAGCCAATTCAAAGATATTGCTTAGACCGATTATGCCTTGTCGCTGTCACTCCAGAATCCCCTTAAGGGCATTCATTTGGAGGCCATTCGAAACATTTCCACCAAAGAATATATAAATTGGACGTGGCTGGCTTTCGGAAGTTCATCCGAAATATTTAAACTAAAAGATATAAAGTTAAAATAAAAAATGTCGTACAGTTGGTAAGCAGCAACGACATAGAACGTGATTGGTTATTATCGTTGAATCCTTTAATTGTTATAAGACGGCAACTCAATATAAGACATGACTACATTCTTTTCTTCTCTTTAGATATATTTATGGTAAATATGCATAAATTAAACCTTATCATTTATTGCCATTTATTTTAAATATATTGTAGAGGAGGTTCTTCTGAGTAATTCTTTGCAAGAAAAAAGTGAGGAATTGGTTTAGAAGATATAATAAATTGTAGTTTGTCACATTAAAGTTTGTATATGCTGTAGAGGAGAGTTGGATAATACCGAGCCCCTAAGAATTGAAGCGTATATCTAAGCTTAGAAATGTTTCAAAAAAACAAAATGTGCAGTCTTAGTTAGGTAATTTATTTGGCTATCCATATATCACAGTAATAATCTTCAAAGTTAAACACAAACTAAAATATTAATAATTTTCAAAGAAATGAGAAAACGCGGTAT
>NW_027250078.1:0-45655 GCF_030848795.1 Temnothorax nylanderi
ATAATGATACAAATATTTAAGGAAAATGAATTAATTTTGTTATATTACACGTTGAACACGGTATTCAACATAATACACAGGGCAAAGTGCAACAAATACCGTGCAAAATATCACATATGACATCCAAATTATTACACAGTGATTCATAAATCACTACGAAGAGAAATGCCATGAATACAATTTATATACAATTTATTTTTTACAGGAAATTTACTTGTAAATTTCCTCGTGATAAGATATGCTAGTCCTTGATTAATGCAATATTTCGACTGTGATTGCGATCTTTGCGTCATGCTCATAAGTGTCAACCAGAATTACATTTTCCTCAGTACACTTTAATTTCAATATACGTTTAACGTTACATATAGTAAAAGCCTAAGTACAAAGATTGTCGTAACTTGTTCTCGACAGAATTGCTCATAGTATAAACAAGAGAGTACATACCATAAGTCATAGAATAGAATCTGAAACGTACAATAATTTAATGTAATGGGTGTACAACTTAATTCGGTCCGTTTTTTGCTTGAAAAACGCATTTATTTGAACGATAAATAAATTAATACCTTATTCAAAGTACTGTCCATCGCTAGCCACTACTTTTTCCCATCTTTCTGGCAATTTATGGATTCCGTCGCGGAAGAAGCGTTCATCTTTTAAAGCCAAGAATGAATCGAGCCAATTTTTGATACCCTGTTCTGAAGTGAAGCGTATTCCAGTCAAAGCGTTCTGCATCGATCGAAACAAATGGTAGTCGGAAGGGGCAAGGTCTGGGCTATAAGGCGGGTGAGCCAGAACTTCCCATCCGATATTTTCCAAATAGTTCCGGAACAGCAACATGAGGCCGAGCGTTGTCATGGTGAAAGATTATGGATTCGTGTCTGGTCACATATTCTGGACGTTTTTCGGCTATAGCTCGCTTTAAACGGATCAATTGTTGCCTGTAGAAGTCTCCCGTGATGGTTTGACCAGGTTTTAGCAGCTCATAGTGGATCACACCCTTCTGATCCCACCAAATATAGAGCATTACCTTGGCACCATGAATATTCGGCTTCGGCGTTGATGTTCCCGGTTGGCCGGGCTTTACATACGATTTTTTTGCGTTTCGGGTTGTCGTAGTGAATCCATTTTTCGTCCCCGGTAATGATTCGATGCAGAAAAGACTTCTTTTTGTACCGTTCAAGCAACATTTCGGACATGCAAAATCGTTGTTCGATATCTCTCGGTTTCAATTTATATGGGACCCAATTTCCTTGCTTTGGATGTATCCGCGGCTTTAAGTCGTTTCGAAATAGCTTGTTGAGTAACTTCCAATGTTTTTGCGAGCTCTTCTTGCGTTTGACACGAATCTTGATCGAGTAATGTTTTTAATTCTTCATCTTCAAACTTTTTCGGTTGACCCGAACGCTCTTTGTTCAACACTAAAATTTAGAAGTTGAACGAACTTACCTTAAGTGAAGTTCGACTATAATTATGCTGTCTCGTCCGGATGGATATATGTGTAGTGCGCCCCCTGCGCAGTTACCAACAGGCGATTTTACAGACTCTAAAACGCGCGTTTTTCTCGGTCCGCGCGCGAGTCGAGCGTTCCTTTCCCGCCGTAGCGCTTCATACTTTTAAAGCTGCAAATCTGAAATTGGGGAATGGGAGGGTGGGACTATCCATCCGACGAGACAGCATAATTATAGTCGAACTTCACTTAAGGTAAGTCGTTCAACTTCTAAATTATGCAACGTCCGTCCGGATGGATATATGTTAGATATTTAAAGCCCAGATTTGCACCCGAGATCCTGTTTGCGAACAGAATCCCAATCATGCACTGGGCAAGTACAGAGAAGATCAATATGTTAACGGTATTAAGAATGGTTTGGTCCGCAACAAGGTTGAAATATGAGCAAGGATTGCGGTCTTCCAATCTTCGAAGTCTTGAGACTGGGCTGAATTTGATGACCAAGGTTCGGTAATTGTGATGTTGTAAAGTTATATAGCTGCTAGCGTTTGCACCCTTGAGCAATTGTGAGCGCGAGAAGCGTCACCAACTTTCTAGAGGGGACTTCCAGCGAGAGATCCTCGTGGGGGTATAAAGTAGATCAATAGGTGATTACCTGCGCCGAATCCAAATAAAAATGTATCTAGGACGCTGTAGTTTCAGCGCCGCCACCTCTTAAAAAATTCGTCTCACCAACGGTGTGAGCCTATTTCTTCTGCAGAAAGCAGAAAAAAGGCTAGGCGATACGTTCAGAGTTAATCTCGTCAATTTTCGCCTTTTTTCTGAGGAATAAAAACTGAAAAATAATAGAGCCAATATGAACCCTGAGAAATGATAGGGTGTGTAAGGAAAAAACACACTTTTCCGTTCGTTAGGTGATTGACGTCTAGTTATTGAGATATTAAATCTCCAAGTTGGCATTTTTAATATAGATTTTATGGGAAATTGTACCGAACATACAATTTTCGAGAATTTCACTCACTATTTGTAAAGAAACAAGTTTAAAAAACTGAAAATAACATTATTTGATTGTCTTCTCTAGATGGTTAAATATTTTGTTAAAAAATATTAGTCATAATAAAGTTACTTTATATTTCTTCCTCTCTATTTCTCTTTTTGCACGTAATTTCATCAATTTATTAGCCTTTTAAAGATATCAAATTTAAACGACATCCCTTTTAAATTTCGATATCTTTGTCGTCGTTGTTAATAATTACTTTTTTTTTTTGAGCGTATTACAATATGACTGGTCTCTAATCCGTGAATAAAAAATACGTCGCAAAATTGATCTTTTTGTTTTTTACTTACTTTTACACTCCACGTCCAACACACGCAATACTAAATCTTGATAAAATACAAGCAAAAGAGTCTTATTGTTGCTCCACGTTTCCTAATAACGGATCAAATAGGAACTTGCTTGAAAACGTAGTAACGTTTACTGGCACATCTTCTTTTTACGCTAGAAAACGAAATTTACATGTATGTGCATACAATAATACGTAACGAAATATCGCAAGGATATTTATAAATATGCATGGTATGACTTGCATTATATACAGTTGCATTATATAATTGCTATGAACCGTATTAGTCATTGTGAAAAGGTTTTTGGAAAACAAGTATTTTGGTTCCATGTAGAAAAAAGAAATATCTCTGCGTACATATGAAATCTAAACAAAGATAGAATAGAATCTTCGTTTTACTCTTTCTAAATTTTCATTTATCGTTTACTTTGTTTAAATCATCGAACCATTGTTCGTTAATTGATCCATTTTCTGTTTTCCGTATTTTTTTTGTGATTAAACCAATATTAGTAACAGAAGACTGAACAGTGGTCCAAGCTCATCGAAAACATTCCTTTTTTACCTATATTTAGATATGATTATATCTGTATAAATTTGGCAGTGGTATAGGCACATATGTATCCGCATTTCTGGTACTCTGCTTGATTCTTCTACAGTGTATAATGATAGCAAATCCCTAGATATGTTATAAAACTTTACCCTACTCATTTTTTACAAATATCTAATCCTTCAAAGTGTCTCACGAATTTATCAGGTATTAAACATATACCATTCGTCAGGATGATCGAACGTGAGCGTTCTGTCTTCACTTCTTTGTCCTATTTTCGACGTTTATAGTTGAAGACACTCCATTGAGTTCATCTTGGATTTGCTGAAGGGTCTTGCCTTTTGTTTCGGGTAACAGTAATACCGTGAAAAAGATACTAATGATGCAGAAATCTCCGGATATCCAGAAGATCACGTACTTGCCATTGAACGTTTCTTCAAGATTGATGGAGAACTTGGCTATGATAAAGCTCAAAACTTTGCTAAAGAAAACAGTTATAGTAGAAGCTTTAGCCTTGATGTTCGAAGCGAACATCTCACCCATCAATGCCCACGGAATCGGACCCCAGCCTACGCTGTACGTGGTAATGTAGACGATAAGCGTGACCATCGGCAACCAGGATATCTGCTCTATCATTCTAGCACTTGTTAGGTATAAGATAAAACGACGTTGACTTGTAATAAGGCCAAAAATTCAAACAAAGTTGATGAATTGTCGCGTTTCTTGACGGCCTTTCGATCAGCTGTACGCGACGTGAATATGTGGCAACGCCGTGCCGTTGGCACTGGCATGGTAGCTGTTTACATCAAAGAGATGCAATGTCACGACATTTCTCTTGTACGAATGTCAACTAAAGTCAAATCTTGAACTGTTTACATTTATCAATAGATAAATTAATACATAATCAAATGAAAAGTTACATTATATAACCAGTAATTATACAAGATTCTAAATTATATCCATAAAAAATTGTTTTCCTTAAACTCAAATTTAGGCCTTATATTGACTCATATGGTACTTTGCATCTCCTTGTCTGATAAATGAATGGAGGGTTCAAACTCCTAATGAGGTAGATGGTGCTTAAAGGGTAACTTATAATCTGTAACCGCTTGAAAATTCATTGGATCGGATGTATTTTCCGTCCATTTGGATCAATAAGCCGGATAGTCTGCCGGCTCTGGTTACCTGATTTTATTCTAACGCCTTCTGGAGCGGGACCTGTAGCGGAGTGACAACTGGCTACTGCTGCTCGTGGGTACTTAATTCGCTGCTGAGTCTCCTTCGAGAGCGTCAAGGACTCATTGACAATGTCCTTGGAGGACTTCCCGTCGAGACTGTTCTTAATTTGCTTACTGAAAGAATTACTAATTAATAATTATCTGCCGAAACGCTATCGGTTGTGGTCTTGGCCAAAGTATTAAAGGCCGGCTTGATATGAGCCCGTCTAGACAAGGGACGGCGATAGTATAAATCTGTTATGTTCTTTACTCCCTTGTTGAGTTTACCGACTGCAGCACAAACCTCGACGATGAGGGACCTTTGCGTCTCTCGTCTGAGAAGGTCCGACAATGCCTCTCCGAAAGCAAGGAGGGCGAAGCCGACCTGATCCTGGTTGATACAACAGTACTCATCTCTCTTGCCTATAGCCCTATTTTTAAAGCCGATTTGCACTCTGGGTTTAGCTTAGGAGCCTTGATGAAGGCTAATTCCTCCGAGGAAGAGTGCTTCTTTAAATAGAGCTTCTCGCTAATCCGCGGGAAGGCTCTTCCGAACCAGCTCACGCCACTGCTAAACGACAAGGTCGTTCCAGGAATATCTGCTGTTTGACATACGGCAGCGAAAAAACTCTCTAGTTAGGGTGTAACCGAACGGTACGTATTCGGGTCACGGAACGCTCTATTTTGTCCTATAGATCATCGGTCGCCACTCGGTTTATCCTCAATCTACCGAGAAGGTAAGTTTCTACGATATTATGGTTAGCCAATTTGTTTAAACAATCGAATTTTCAGGTTCTCTCCACGGATGTCCCATCATCATCGCCCGTACATGGATCATCGCCATTGATCACCGGCCTCGGTCAACGCGGGCTCAAGATGGCTGACCCCAGTACTATGGTAAACTAACTCGATCAATACGACTTATTTGCAGGATTTTGATACGGGTGCCTCATCTGTGTCGCCGACCCATGGATTATCGCCGATGAACGCCGTCCAGGACCCCCGCGTTCACGAGATGGCTGACCACCGTAAGTACGAGTGTCGTGGTTAATCAACTTAATTAATACTAGTTTTTTTCAGGATTTCGCCACGGCTGCCTCTTCTCTGACTCCCACCGATGAAGCAACGCCGATGTCTCCGATCCGGATCAACGCCTATGGAGATGGCCGACGCCCCGTGTTCAGGTAAGTAGCAGGTAAGTAAATGACAATTTCACGGATATTTTCACAAATGCTGGTTCCATTTATTCCCTTTTATCGTTTCACATAGATGGTTGTTCACAATTATGTATTCCGCGCAAGATGGCGGTCGCACGTCTCGCAAAGTGCGAAGTTTCGAGTTCCGGTGCACAATGCCCGTTCGCCTTTTGTATCGGCGACTTGTAACGCGTTTCGCGGGCGTTCCCGTTGGTTTCGGACGCTGAGGTAATCTTATACTCGTAATTCGGCACACTATCGCGGTACTATACGCGCGACTCCGAGATATACGCGCGAGACGGGTGTTACCTTCGAGAGACTGCCTCGAGAAATATTCCGCTCTCTGGCTCCCCACCTATGGGATTTTCCCCCTCCAAGGCGTCACGGCCGCTTTCTCTTTGAGGAATTTACGCTACGACGCAGTAACATCTGGTGTTTACATTTTCGAGCGCGCCAGATGTTCGCGGTGGAAAATTCCACTTGCCTACCCTTGTAAACGACCCGCTTTATCGACTCCCGGGTAGTGGTTTACCACTACTTACAGATTTCGTGTTTCGCTGGCGCCGACCTGTGCGCCCGACTTCTATTGCGCCACTATATAGGAATCCGGACCGACTTCCTGGCGAAGATGTCCGGGTCCATTCCGCGGTGTCCGCCGTCGACGGCGACCCCCGGTGCTCGCTCCTACGAACCCCTACGACTATATTCCGACCTTTGTTCTCGCAGCCGGTGTCCGGGTAACGTTTTCGCGGACCGTGTCTCCGTAACTTCCGTCCGGATGGTCGGATCATGACGGCGCCTGGTTCCTCGGGTGTACCAGGTCTCCCTGATACGGCATCGCCGGTTATTTCCCGCCGATGACGCTTGTCTCGCTATCTCGCCTCCTAGTGATCGGATCGCGACGCGGTTCAGTTTTGCTCGGCCCTTACGGTACCCTGATGCGGCCCTGACGGTTATTTCGTCTCTTATCCCGCTCGATCGGGTAGCTATTGTCCGCGGTTCCGAATCTCGCCTCCCAGTGATCGGATCGCAACGCGGTTCGGTCTGCCTGTCTCTCACGATGCCCTGATGCGGCAGCGATGGTTATTTTGCCGCGCTCCGCGCTCGATTCGATATTACGTCTCCGCGGTTCCGGATTCTGTCGGAGACTTGTTCGACCTCGCGTTTCTCCAGAGAATCGCTTTCGGGTATTCCCGGACCAAAGATTGTGTGTGGCTCGGTGCCTTTTATCTTGCGCCCTCCTCACGATCCACGCGCAACAACAAAATTAAATGTTTCGCGGCCGAGCCGAGCACTTTCGTGCTAAAACAAACTAAAAGATTTCTGGACCGTCATAGCAAAACTTAATGTTCTTAACCCTTAAGTGAGCCGCAGCTCGGCGAGCATTGTCGCACAACTTATACCTAACTTATATTCTAATGCGCCGGACGGATCTTCAAAGGCGCCAAACCAAATAAACTTTATTATATAACGTAACTATCCGTCCTCGGAGCGCTTCGCGCAACTTACAACCTACTCGAGGGCCTTCCCCTCGTCGCCCTGGGAGTCCTCGTCGGAGGAAGGGCTCTGGAAGTCCTCCGAGTCGTCCCTCTCGTCCGTCGTCGCTGCTCGCGGCACCGCCGTCATCGTCACCGTCTCATGCACGGTCACGGTCGTCCTCTGGACAGTGATCTGGCAACCGCTGGGTCCTGCCGCCCCCCGGACGCCTTCCGTCCCCTCAGGCGTGGCCCCGCTTCGCATAATCGCGGTTGGCTGGGACGTCTGGTACCGCGCTACGGTACCGGTGGCTCGTGGGAGTGTGTCCCATGCGCCCCACCCCAGAGTTTCTCGGGGTACCGCGGTTACCTGTCTATCCGCGCGCCACAACTCGTCAGCGGATAGCCGCCTCAACACTACTCGCGGCTGCGAGAGAAGCTGCCCCCGCACCGTCTTAGCGAGCGGCTTCAAGGGTATCCGCCGAATTCTCAGCTGCAGCGGGCTCCGCCAAAACTATTGTCTAGCTCGGGGGGGAACGTGGGCAAGCCATCAACTGAATGGTTATTTACCACCGCTACAGCCGAAGAAAAGGTATTCCGATTAATCGGAAAAGGTTGTGTCGACTCCTCTGTCTGTGCCACAGAACTGGGATGAGCGTACACACCTGTAACGTGCGGATCCCTTGGCCTAACCTGTCTAGCAGGACTTGCCATTTCTGCCGCCTGAGAGGCAGATCTCGCTCGACCAGGGCTGTCCTCTCTAATGATGTCGTCAGAATTTCTCTCTCCGCATCCGACTCTCGGTCAGTGTGACATGCGAGAGCAGAGGACACGGTCGGCGATAAAGAGGCGACATGTGGATATCTAACCTCTCTCCTCGATAATACCTCGATCAGCTGCGATAACTTGTTTTCCAGACCCTCGATGCGATCACGATGCCTGGACGACGATGACTTCTTCCTCTTCCTTGATTTATGCGTAGATTTGCCCATTTATACTCGATAAATGACGGAAATCTAGCAAGGATAATAATCACGCTGTTGATAATCGCAAAACAGAAAAAACAATGGAGCGCTACGGCGGGGAAGGGACGCTCGACTCGCGCGCGGACCGAGAAAAACGCGCGTTTTAGAGTCTTTAAAATCGCCTGTTGGTAACTGAGCAGGGGGCGCACTACACATATATCCATCCGGACGAGACGTTGCATAATCACCACTTTTAAATCGTCGAAACCATTCTCTGCAAGATTTATCCGATGGTGCAGATTCACCATACACTTCCACAAGCATTCGATGCGCTTCAGCTGCACTTTTCTTCCAATTGAAACAGAAAATCAAAACTTCCCGCAAATGGTGCTTATTTGGAACGAAACTCGACATTTTCAACGCAGTAAAAATTAAACTTGTTGTGCAAAACTCAAAGGCTTGTAAACAATATTTGGTTGACAGATGTTGACACTTCACGATACAGCAAAAATCAGCTGTCGCCGTCAACCATTTATAGCACCTAGAGCCATCTTTTGAAAACGAACCGAACTAAGTTGTACACCCAATAATATTATGTTTAACATCCAATAACATTTAAAAAATTGTGAAATGTAATGCAAAAATAAAAAACATTTTCTGTAACATTATTTATATTAAAAAATATTTTACAAGTTATTTCAAATGAAGCTACTACCTGGATTTGCGAATAACAGCTATATATTAAAGATTATTTTTGCCATTTCTTGTCGAATGTATACGACAATATAACAATAACGTATGCAGACTTATTGGCCAAGCCAGGTAATGTGGTATTATTTATTTAAAACCTAATCTGTCCATAGTCCTCCTATAATATTTTCTCGTTATCCACACAAGTTTAAAATACATTAACTTTTCCATAGTTTATATATATATATATGTATGTTATTGGTACTATTTAGGGACATTTCTTAACACATATAGTATATTTTGAGGACATATGGTACTTTCGAGGACTGTTCTCATTATTTTTTTTCAATTTGGTATATTTTGAGGACTGTCCTTAAAATTACCAAGTTTTTTAGTTGGTAAAAATCAAGGACATAAAATCTGCCAAGAAAAAAGTCCTTATAATAGACCAAATACATTTTAATATTAAGATGTATTTGGTATATTTTAAGAACGCAAAATGTGCCAAATACTTTTGCTACTTTAATAGTGTTTACTTTATTTTCACCAAGTCAAAGCAAAGAAAATGAATTCTATCAAAAGTAAACCTGCAAGAAAACTAAATTATATAATAATCTAATCTTTATATTAATTTGCTAATATATGTCCTTGAAATATATATGTGCATATGTCTGTATTTCCTACTTTTATATTTCTAAATCATCTCTATAAGAATACGAAAAATTGTATTGAAAATATTTAATAAACAGACATAAAAAGGACAGGAAAATCAAGAAATTATTGTATTAGTGTATTACATAACCTGGTTTAAATTATTAGCATATGTCCTCAATATATACCAACCGTGTATTTTTTCTATTTTACACTCATTTTTATTGCTCTAATCAGTATTAAGTTATAAAAGAATTTACTAAAAATTACAAAAATTTACTAAAAATGATCAAAAAGGAGTGATTGTATAAAAAATAAAGCTTATCGCATTACAAACTACGTTTTAATTTATTAATCTATCTTCAAGATGTACAAGCCGTATATTCTTTAACTATATACATGTTTCTTTAATTATCATTGATATACAAACAAATAAACTAAAAATAATTAATGAAAAAAGACTGCAGAAAACGTAAGAAATATCATATTATAATATAAATTAAATAAAAGTAGGCTCTCCCAAAAATAATCAAGTAAGGAAGTATGGGCAATAGGAGCCAAGCGCCGTAAATAATGCGCAATCAAATTATCGTAACGATATATATTATAATAAAACGGACGTTTCGACACTTTTTTGTGTCTTCTTCAGCGTTAATACATAAATTCGACGAAGTTGATCTGTGAGAGACAGTCAAGCGCAATCAAAATTCACGACGGTAAAACATAAAGCTGAATAACACCGGAGCAGTAAACGCGTGAACCATAAAATGTAAATTGAAAATAAAAGCTATGAGCCACACAGGTGCAGTCAACAAGTAAAAACAAAAGATATAACTCAAAATAAAATTCATAATAAACTGTAAGTCAGGCGCAGTCAACGGATAGAACAAGAAATGTAAAATAAAAACCATACAGAAGTTCGGCAGACTATATAGTTGTGCCTGACTTACAGTTTATTATGAATTTTATTTTGAGTTACATCTTTTGTTTTTACTTGTTGACTGCACCTGTATGGCTCATAGCTTTTATTTTCAATTTACACCTTATGGTTCACGCGTTTACTGCTCCAGTTTTATTCAGCTTTATGTTTTACCGTCGTGAATTTTGATTGCGCTTGACTGTCTCTCACAGATCAACTTCGTCGAATTTATGTATTAACGCTGAAGAAGACACAAAAAAAGTGTCGAAACGTCCGTTTTATTATAATATATATTGTTACGATAATTTGATTGCGCATTATCTACGGCGCTTGGCTCTTATTGCCCATCCTTCCTTACTTGATCATATTATACATTCTGTTTTAATTTATTAGTACTGTCCTCAAAATTTACCAACCATGTATTTTTATGTCTGTTAAGTTAGCACCTTTCCTACAAAAAACCGGAATAACACGTATACAGAAATTAAGTGCTCTTTATGTGCTAATTATGTGCTCTATTCACGATCTTTATGCTCAAGCAATTTCTCGGGAAATCGCAATTGAAAGTGGGGGTGCTGACTTAACTTCCCGAAATATGCACAATAAAATTTTCATGCTCATCCGCTTTGGCCGACCCAAACGTGAGCATCCCATACATACAAGAGTAAAGTACCAGTTGAAATACAGATAGCAAATTGGTTTTAGTCTTAAAATGTTCCTCAATTTATATGCTCCCGAAATATGCACAATGAGATTTCCATGCTTATCCTTTTCAGCTGACCCGCACGTGAACACCCCATATTTACAATAGTAAAGTATCAGTTAAAATACAGATAGAGAATTGGTTTTAGTCTTAAAATGTTCCTCAATTTATGTGTTTCCAAAATATGCACAATGAAATTTTCGTGCTTATCCGCTTTGGCCGACCCAAACGTGAGCATCCCATACATACAAGAGTAAAGTACCAGTTGAAATACAGATAGCAAATTGGTTTTAGTCTTAAAATGTTCCTCAATTTATGTGTTTTCTAAATATGTACAATAAGATTTCCATGCTCATCCCCTTTGGCCAACCCAAATGTAAGCATCCCATATGTACAAGAGTAAAGAACCAGTTAAAATACAGATAGTTTTTTGTAGGAGAGATACTAACTTAACAGACATTGTATTTTTGCAATTTTATATATTCTTTTTTGCTTGTTTATTCTCATTGGTACCAACAAATTTTGTTTTTGTACTGCAAAAATTATGTAAAGGTAATGTAATTTTGTAATGTTTACAGAAATAATAAATTTCTGATTAGCAAAAAGAAACTGTTCTCAATCGTATTTAGTTTAAACGGCAACAGATGTCTGACAATGAGAAGAAATTGTAACAGCCCAACAACGAAAGTATGTGGTATCTGCAGCAAATAAACAAAAAAATAGTGCGCAAGTGTATTGCATTTTATTTTTTACTATGTTTTATCACTTGTTGATATTAATATATATTTCTTTTATAAATTTACATGTAGTTACATATTATAAATGTTCTATTAGCAGCTGTAGTGAGAATCCTTATTTCTGTATATACATATTGGTTTTATCTTTTTATCAAAATATGAAATTAATTTGCAGCAACGTATGTGTCGCCATATATTTTTTAAGTATACACGCACAATGTGTGATTGTAATGTAGAAGGGAAAAACAAGGTACTTTTAGATATTTTTATTTTGCAACATTTTTAATAAAGATATTAAGTAAGATTACAGTAAAAAATGAAAATAAGCATAAAAACACGCTACACTTTCTTCTTATATATGTTACTAATAAAAAATATAATAAATGAAAGATACTAAACTTATGAAAAATATATGGCACTTAAGTAACTTAAATTATATAATATGTATATATACATATAATATATAAACATAAAACTTTTTTACAAAATAAATCTTCATAAAAATCTTGTGTCTACATTATACAACATATCTATCTTATAGTGCCTTTTTAACGTATTTTCAATACAGAAAACATATCTTAAATAAAAATATTTTCTCTTATAGTATATAGCTTATTGCGTTATATTTAAAATACGTTAAATTAAAAGTTCAGTCTGTTATCTCGTGCAACGTTTAAACTCAAAAAACAACGAACATAAAAATTATAATTATCATACAATAATTATCAAATTATGAAAATCACATGTAATTATTTTTAATTAAAGTTTAAATTAAAGTGTCAATATTCACCTCGTGCAATGTTTCTTGTAAACTTAAAAAGCAACAGACATAGAAACTATAATTATTACAATATGAAAATCAAACGTAAGGATTTATTTTTAATTGAAGTCCAAATTAAAGTTTTAATATTGAATTATTTCTTTAAATGTAAAAAAATATTGTGATAATTTTTGTGATAGATAGTTTTAAATTTATTTATTTTCTTTTATTACGATTATTACGATTATTTAATTTCTTTTTATACGTGTGTAACCATGTTCTCATTTGTGCAACTGTTCGTTTTTTATTAGCCAGACACGGAGTACTAGATATAAGATTCTGCATTTCTGTTCCAGTTATTAGTGTATTAGTTTGTAATTTTTTTCCAAATGCGTCTAATACAACTTTTATCTCATCTGGTTCCCAAGTTGATCGTTTAACAGGTGCCGTAAATGCATCTGCACAAAAAAAATTAAACGCATTTTCACAAATCATACATAAATTCTTTTTACTTTGTGATTATAATATCAAGTAACACATTATTGGCTTATTGGTCGAATGTACATGGTAAATTAGATCCTTACCTCCTGATCTACGTTTTTTTTGTACCGCTTTTATTTCAGTTTGGGTACGCTTTTTATACACTGGGATAGATAATGAACCTGCATTAGAAACATGTTAAAATCAGAAAAAAGCGATCTGTATATTTTAAAAATAAGTTTTATACTCACTATCACTTGATTGTTGCAAACAACTAATTTCTTCAGATATTTCATTATTCTCTGTGATTTCCGTGCTTACATCACTTTCAGCCTCGCTGTCGCTTTCATCAATCAAATTGTTCGCTGCATCTCTCACGCCTTGTGCAGCTTCTAGAAGTTGTGAGACTTCTGTAATATCTTTAACTATTACTGGCTTTCTATATACTTCCTTGTGAATTTTTTCATGATGGCCCATGAAATTGGCCAGATCTGTAATCTGATTGTCCGTTAAATTAAGAGTAATTCCCATAGTGGCTATATGTTTTCTGAGTGTAGTACCACGTAATGTATCAGGAAATTCAGTTCCGCTCTCTTTAGCAAAACGCAACATGACTCGATATGCACATAAATGTCTATCAATAATTTTATCATGTCCTGGAATACCAAATAAGTAAGGATTTTTCGAGTGTACTTTGGCTTTATTTCTTAACTGTAAAAACGTTTGTGCACATTCCAAATTTAGTTCATCTAGTATTACAGGAACAGTTCTTCCTAATTTTCCACGTATACAAAAGCGTACATATTTTTGTGCCTGTTCTTTTTTATCTGTAGATAATCCACTGAACGTATCGATATTGTCATTAATTCTTTCGTAATTTTTGAAATCAGAAATTAATATTCGCTCAGTTTCTCCTGGCCGGCGGCGGTTAAATAACTGTATTGATGTCAAAGTAGCTTCTCCAAGAGAAATCCAAGCAGATAATGAAAATTTCCTTTTCAAATTACTGTACGATTTTTTTTGTACTTTTAATAGATAAGCTCGCAATTTTTGTATGTCCTCCATTGTAGGAAGTTTTGTAATTTTTTGTCTTCTAAATTGAGTTTGAGATTCGACTACGGTTTTGTTAACACTTGCTCCATAATCAACGGTTAATAGCTTTAAAAAGTTTTTCGCGTTTGTTTTCGTGCTATCATTATGTTCTTTTATGCATTTTGTTATTAAAAGTTCGCCAATATACTTCACGTAAGTACCAAGATTAGATGCAATGGCAGGCTTTTCATAGGTATCTTTTTCTTTGTTATATTGTGCAACAATATTTACGGCATCTAAAAAAGTATCGTAATATTTTGGGTCGTAAATAGAAGTAAAAGACGTTATATCATTATTAATATTTCTCATCGCTATCAATAGGCGACTTACAAGCCGCAATCGAGCTCGAATCATTTGTAAATGATGCGATGAGTGCCTATATTTTTTGCACTGGAAATTTGCATATAATAGTAATAAACTATCGTAACGAATATTGCGCGTTACGTCATCAGATCTCATTGCTGGTAATAGTATTCGCCGTACTTTCTCATCAGCTTCTTTGAGACATTTGCCTTCTATCCTCCGACCCATTACTTTAACGATGCGACTTTTTTCTCCTCTCCGACCTGTACAATTTTTGAAATGATGTCTTATTGTCGATTTTAAATAATGACCCTTGCAATTCCCACATGCCAAATAATTGTTAAGAATCTTAGGTTGATTTTCTCTTGCTCGTCTACATGGAATAAAACCTTGACCTTCATATTGTTTTTCAATGTTGAATTTAAAATTTCCTTTTTTTCTTAAAGTATCGATGATCTTTCTTCTTTCGCTACAACCTTTAGGTAAATATTTAAACTTTTGAACATCAGGTTCCTTAGAATGGACTAATTCAAAATGTCGAGCAATTTTGCTTGCATTTTGTGACAGAACACACACATATATTTTTTTGTGCCAGCACGTTTTGTAGGTACTACCGTTTGCTCATCTTGCCGAGTTTCACACCCCTCAATATTACTAACATCCATGCCTGTAGATATCGTCGAATCATTATTTTGTGTGCTAGAAATCTGTTCTTTACATTTGTTGTTATCTTCATGTTCTGATTTCTCTGTTTCTTCAGAATCACTCGCAGCTGACGAATATTCACTTTGTACATAATCAGGATCACTTTCAAAATCTTTCTCTATTTCAAGAAAAAAAATATAAAATAATAAGTATAAGCACATTAGAAAATAATCATACAAATTAAAATAACAACATGTAATACAACTTTAATACCTTGTATTTCAGTATCATTCTCTTGAGCAAGGCACAACTCGTTTACATTGTTTGTTTCCATTTCTTGAATTTTGCAGGAAGTTGAAGAAAACTGTTTTTCGGCACTATTATCCAATATTGAATTAAAAGATACATCTATGACATAATAAATAAGCAAATAATATATATTACTTAAATAGCTAATTAGTAACTAACAATAAGTAAATAGTAACTATAAATTAATTTGCCTGCTAATATAGGAAAGTAATGGCAAATACAAAATAATACAACTCTAATACCTTGTATTTCAGTATCATTCTCTTGAAGGCACAACTCGTTTACATTGTTTGTTTCCATTTCTTGAATTTTGCAGGAAGTTGAAGAAAACTGTTTTTCGGCACTATTATCCAATATTGAATTAAGAGATACATCTATGACATAATAAATATACAAATAATATATATTACATAAATAGCTAATTAGTAACTAACAATAAGTAAATAGTAACTAATTAATTTGCCTGCTAATATAGGAAAGTAATAGCAAATACAAAACCCAATAGTTTTATTTACAATTTGTACAAAATAAAAAGACAACTATACCTGTATCTAATAAATCAGAAAATTGACCAGAATTTAAAAAGTTGCTATCAATTACTCCCTTTTCAAGTATATCGGTTACTATCGGCGAAATACTTAGATCATTACTAACGTCAGTGTTTACATTTATGTCATTTTTAGCAAAATCATTAATATTAGATATGATGTCTGTGTTTGCAGATGAAGAGCAATTATCGTCTGAAACATGAAAAAATATTACATACATTATTATAAGCAAAGTTTATTTTACATATTAATTGATATTATAATTAAATAGAAATGATAATATAAAAATGCGAATTAGTATTTTTACACATTAATAAAATCAAAAGCATAGACTTGACCTTTATCAAGTTAAGTTCAATATCAATTTAAAACAAATTTATTTGCATTTATTTTTACTTAAAATATATAAAAGCTTCAGAGATATTAATACTAGTAATACATTTTAATTCTTATATATATACAGCAACATACCTTTAACATTATCAATGCATGATTGTCCTCGTATAACGCAGACGTTATCTATAGTCTCGATATTAGTAATCTTACATCTACAAATAAAAATATTTAATATTTACTTCCATGCAAGAATACAAAAATTACGATTTTAAAAATACCTACTTATTTGTTGTCATTGCAACGGGATCTAATTCCGCAGTTATGGGATCTAATTCCTTTTTTTATAACTACCTGCAATAGACGACATATTTCACTCTGTGAGTTAAATTATCAGTATGCATGCACACTTTATGCAAGATATTAATTTAAAAAATTATATAAAGGTTAAGTCAATAAAATAAAATAATTAACATATATTTTTAGTGTCATGCAATTAAAAATAAAAGAAACCAAAAAATTATCCTTCTTTTATCGATCTTTGTTGATATTTCAGATATGCAAATATCTGACACAGATATTATATTTTTAGAAATATGCCTGGTACTTTTTTATATATTAAAATAAAAAACTTGTACGTCAAAGACACTTACCATTATCTGTATTTATCCTTCGCGTTGCTTCAACATTTCTCCCTTTATTCATTTTATAACGCGTTAATAAAACTTGTGGTGTCATACCTTGAAATGATAAAAACACAAAAATCTAGGTTATATTATGTTAAAGATCAATGACTAGAAATCCATGTTATTGTAATACACAAGATCTTATTGTACATTTAACAAATAATATGTTTAAATAAAACGTATATACAAAACACAACAAAACATCCTGATTATATACTTACTGGCTGATATCAATAGCTTTTGCTCTTTCACTTTTCGTACATTACGTTTCCTTAATGAATACATTTTAGTACTCATCAAAAGATTAATTTGCACAACTATTCTATTTGTACACCGACTATCACTGACACAAATCTATCAACTTATATAGAAATATAAAATTACGCATACTAAACATGCACTAATGCTGGCCACACACACTTTCCGTTATGGCTTCGCGCGATATCCAGTGAACGTACAGCCCTCCGCTCATCGCAGCACGCTCATTGGTTGGATTCAAAGGTAAGAACCAATCACATTCAATTGCTATTTAGCGGTTCAGTGAGCGGTCGTGCTTCTGGATGCCCCTATTGGATGGGCGCGTTCAGCAGAACAAACCGCTCAGTAGCGATTGAACGTGATTGGCTCTTACTTTTAGACCGAGCAAATCAGCGTAGCGTATTGATAAAACGACACTCAACAGTTGTGTCTGCTGAACGCAGCCAATATCGCGCGTTGCGCGTAATCATGCTGTAGTGCGATTCTGTAAGTGCCCATCTACAATAGGTGTTTTAAGCCCTAAGCCTTACGAAATTGTTCAATCACAGTTGAATTTGAGGAGAATAATTGACTGTGATTGGTCAATTTCTTAGGGTTTAGGGCTTAAAACACCTATTGTAGACGGGCACTAAGGGCCAAAGCACATAATGCCCGTATCACACTAGCGATTGGCGATTGCATCTGCGTTTGCGTCTACGTCTTTTGACCAATCAGAACGGAAATCGCGAATCGCAATCGCTAGCAGCTACTTTCTGATTGGTCAACAGACGTAAACGCAAACGTAGATGCAATCGCCAATCGCTAGTGTGATACGGGCATAACATGGCGTAGCGATATATGACGGTCATAGACCTCGACCTGACAAATCGGGATACGCCAAAGCTTGTGCGTTACTTACGTCCACGACTACGACTGTCATATGTGCTTTGTAAACATGTAAACTCTGCAGAATAGATTGAATTTGATGCCAGATTGTACATACATAAGCGGGGAGCACAGACTTTTGCATAAAGGCCAGTTTACACGCAATGATTAGTGGCGCCAATCGATTAACGTCAATAAAAATGCAAGTGTAAACACTTGATATAAACTGGCGCTAGTATGTGGCGTTTACAGGCGGTTATTGGCCAAAGCATATAACCTCAAAATTTGAGGTTATATGCTTGCTGTCATTTACTGTGTGTTTAATAAATGTTAAATATTTTCCATATTATACGCCAATCACTGTGTAAATACTTGTGAGTTTGCTAGTCGGTTTCTGGCGCCAATATGAATGCCAGTCAGTTAGCGCCACTAATCATTGCGTGTGTAAACTGGCCTTTACACATAATGCGTAACCATAAGAAAATTGATTGGTCCATATACATGTGCATAAGGAAATAGACCAATCAAGGCCATCGCACACAAACTTGCATAAGCTGCATAAGCATAGCATAAGACCGCTGGACCAATGAGCATCTTACGTAAATCAATATGGCGACTTTATGTTGGATGCTCATTGGTTTAGCGGTCATATGTTACGCTTATGCTAAGCTACGCAATTTTGTGTGCGATGGCCTTCAATTTTCTTATGGTTATGCATTATGTGTTATGCAAAAGTCTGTGTTTTTCGCTATAAACCATACATCATGGTGTAAATTATACAAGATGTGTTCATGCGTATGCAACATTTCTAACGGCCAATGAGAAATGATGTAAGATACCGCCATTGCGACAATTTGAATTAATTTTTTCGGGAAACGTTTTTATAAGTCTTTATTGAGTGTGATGTTATATGTTCAAATGATCTGTCGAATTTCTGTTTTTTTTAGGACTCAGAGATCAAAAGACAAATATGTTACAGTCACTTACAATTAGTATAACTTTTGATCTAAACACTTAAATATTGCCGTATCTGGCATCTGTGCAGAACTGTAAGAAATTTGTTTCGAGTATAAGCGCATTATATTTTACATCATGCTGCAGACGCAACAGCATGTGTTTTCTTTATACTAATTGATTCATCTCATTTTAATTTTTATTCTTCTCAATATATATTTTAATATTTTGATAAACTGCGCATATGTTGATTATTAAAGATCCAGCAGCCAATAAGTCAGGTTACTATGGCCTATTAGTTTACACCAATCACTTGATACATGTATTAAATAGTAAATAACTAGTAAATTAGTTTGATTGGCCATTATTGGCTGATCAAATATACTATTTGATACGCGTATCAAGAGATCGGTGTAAACTAGGCTTATGACCCATTAAATTAATGCACTACTGTACATATA
This sequence comes from Temnothorax nylanderi, assembly GCF_030848795.1. Classification (NCBI taxonomy): domain Eukaryota; kingdom Metazoa; phylum Arthropoda; class Insecta; order Hymenoptera; family Formicidae; genus Temnothorax; species Temnothorax nylanderi. Next base: position 19,584 of record NW_027250078.1, read on the forward strand.
CATACACCATTCGATTTTAATATTCTCATTGTAAGAACCTGAATATTTCTCAAAAAAGATATGCTTGATACATTGTATAGAATGTAGATTTCAATATTAGACGTTAAGAAACATTATTTGCAGTAAGGTGAGAAAGTTTAAAGATTGAGAAAAATGTACATGAGTAAAATAGAATAGTTTGCAGTGTTCGCCACTGGTTCAGAATCATGCACAGGTAATTCTTCAGTTTAGCTACCTCAGCACAGAAATCGATGCAATTAGGCTTAATCAACGCGTTTTTGCACGAAACGAACGAATCTGGCAGAAAAAAGTGTCGCTCTGCCACGCGAAGCGAGATATTAACAGTTAAAGTTGACAGGAATCAGGTTATGATTCCCGTCATACCGACGAGATGTAGCGACTGGTAGCGACATAAACATGCCCCGCGGGGGCATATGCGCATGCTCAGTGGCCGCACGCGCATGCAAAACTGCGCCAATTTTAAATATGATGACTGGTCAATCATGCGGAATAATCAAGCGTCTTAATTCAAGCAGTTAGGTATCACGCTGAGAGTTTGTTTAGTTTTATTATGCGGGGGAAGGGGTTCCGCCGCAGGCTACTTCTATGTAAAAATCACAACTTCTATAAAGCAGGGCATATACACACGTGTGTATGCCCTGCTTTAACGGAAATCACAACTTCTATAAAGCAGGACATACACACGTGTGTGTGTGTGTGTGTGCCCAGTACATGCGTGGGCGGGGAAATTTTGCTCTCCTGCACCCCCCTCCCCATGCATGTACTTTATAATTTCGCTTTACAACTTAGCATGTACTTTAAGTTGTAAAGCGAGTTCCACGCTGCCTACCGGCGGGGTGGGTGCGGGGGAGGGGGGGGCCGAAGGCCCGCCCCTCGCACCCCCCCCCGTTGTGTGTGTGTGTGTGTGTGTCCACGCGAAACGAGGTGCCACATGGGTTCATGACGCGCTTTACAACTTAAAGTACATGCTAAGTTGTAAAGCGAAATTATAAAGTACATGCATGGAAAGGGGGGTGCAGGGGAGCAAAATCCCTTCGCCCACGCATGTACTTAAACGAGCTTGTAAAGCGCGTCATGAACCCATGTGGCACCTCGTTTCGCGTGGACACACACACACACACACACAACGGGGGGGTGCGAGGGGCGGGCCTTCGGCCCCCCCCTCCCCCGCACCCACCCCGCCGGTAGGCAGCGTGGAACTCGCTTTACAACTTAAAGTACATGCTAAGTTGTAAAGCGAAATTATAAAGTACATGCATGAGGAGGGGGGTGCAGGGGAGCAAAATCCCCCCGCCCACGCATGTACTTAAACGAGCTTGTAAAGCGCGTCATGAACCCATGTGGCACCTCGTTTCGCGTGGACACACACACACACACAGACGTGTGTATGCCCTGCTTTATAGAAGTTGTGATTTTCGTTGAAGCAGGGCACACACACGTGTGTATATGCCCTGCTTTATAGAAGTTGTGATTTTTACATAGAAGTAGCCTGCAGCGGAACCCCTTCCCCCGCATAATAAAACTAAACAAACTCCCAGCGTGATACCTAACTACTTGAATCAAGACGCTTGGTTATTCCGCACGATTGACCAGTCAATAGTCATCATATTTAAAATTGGCGCACTTTTGCATGCGCGTGCGGCCACTGAGCATGCGCGTGCGGCCACTGAGCATGCGTATGTGGCCGCAGGGCATGTTCAGTGTTGCTACATCTCGTCGGTATGATGGGAATCATAACCTGATTCCTGTCAACTTTAACTGTTAATATCTCGCTTCGCGTGGCAGAGCGACACTTTTTTCTGCCAGATTCGGTTGTTTTGAGCAAAAACGCGTCGAATAAGCCTAATTGCATCGATTTCTGTGCTGAGGTAGCTAAACTGAAGAATTACCATAATTTTATATGCATGGATATTTTTGAGGACTTTTAAAGTACACATAAAGACAAAATATTGTCTTAACACATAAATTTTTCGCGCGTATCGGGACATATTTGGAGTGCGTGCTTGTGTATGCATATTCGTGTATGTACCATAATTATTGGTTATGTCGGTATTATCACGAAACGGCACACTGTCTAAAGGTATATCGTATATCTAGACAAACTTGCATAGCGCATAAACATAAGCATAAGAAAATTGATTAATCCATATACATATGCATAAGGAAATAAATTAATCCGTTTTTTTATGCATATGCTTATACACCTATATGCAAGTTTGTCTGGATTGACCTTTAATGCAACTAATATTTTATGTGCTCTATACCTAGTATATAAATCTATTATCTATGTTACTTTTTAAATCTGATGTTTTCACATAAATAAAATGTTGATATATCAAACTATAAAATGTCAGTCAGCCTCTAGCTATTTTGAAACAGCTGTTTGAATTGCTATTTCTCGAATAACCAACAATGATACAGGCAAATGCACATACGAGTACACACTCCGAATATGCGCATGAATTTATGTGTTAAGGTAATCTTGTCTCTGTGTATTTATTTTAAAAGTCCTCAAAAATATCCATGTATATAAAATTGTTGATATTATGCAAAATATGGTATAGTTATCAATTATAGCTATAAGGTAATATTACTGAGTTCAAAGTGGATTAAAATATATAAAGTTTCAATTTTATATATCCGTGTCCCCATAATAGTCCATACGTAAAATGTGTATATGTCCTCATATCAACCCATTGCCTATTAATATTTATATGTCCTTGAAATCGACCGTACATGTTAAATCATTTATAGCTTTGAGAAAAACGATATAGATGATTGCTAAAAGTAGCTATATTGATTAATCAATATTTACTGCTTCTAAATATATGCATGTATATAGGTCTTTTTAAATGTCCTTGAAATATACCAAAAACATATATATATATATATTTATATATAATTTATATAAATTATATATACATATATATATATTTTTTTTTTTTTAATTGTACAATTTTTTGAAAAGAGTTGAATTTCTTTAAAATTTGAATTTCTTTAAAATGTTTAATTTACAACGCAATTAATAATTTTAGTATTAGAAGACGGTCAGGACGCGCTAATCAGTAGGATGAGGAAAACTATTGACATAGAATGAGAAAGATGAGTAATCTAATTGAATTTGGAAAAAGTATAGTAAAAAATAATAATATATGTATTTATCAATCAATCATCTTTATTTCACTCTCCTTCCGGGATTGAAAAGGCGTTTTTTTTTTTTCAGGAAAAACGTTCCCAAAAACCTTTACAATTATACATTCAGTCATTAATCACATACATTTCTGTCATATACCGACCGTAGTCGAGATCGGGAGCTAACGATAGGTGGCGTGATGTACGTGACCGGTAGGCGTGAGGTAGGATGCGTGCGCGAACGAGCGACTGCGAGTCTTATACTTGTACACGGTCTGTAGTATCTGAACGGCACTGAGTGATAGAATAAACTCATGATACCGAACAAGGCATCATTTACTTGGCTACCCTAATACACCACAATTTCCTATGGCGTTTTCCAGGGACGTACCCAACCCTTTACATATATACTCGCGACCCAATTATACATTCATTATACCCGTGACCCAAGCGACCTAACATCATATTTCCACATCTCTCTGCCTCCTTCCTTCCTGGCGGGCCTCTTCGCTTTTGTCCGGCTCTCCCCCACCTTGCGTTCGGCGCCTTCCTTCCTTCTTTCACTGTCCTTACTTACTTTTTTTCCTATCATCGTCCTCCTCGTCCGACTCCATCAACAGACTCTCCTCCATCTTTTTCGTAATCTCATCCTCCTCAGTCCTCTTCCATCTCCCGCCTTCCTCCTCTCTCCTTTCTTTTCTCCTTTCTTTCTCCTCTCTTTCTCTTACCCTCGTCTCCACAGATTTATCCTCGTCCATTTTCACCCTCAATCTACTCCCTTCCTTTCTCCTTGCCTCCAAAACCTTCCACTTATCCTCCTCGCTCCCCATGCTTACTAACATCGTCATCCATTCTCCTCTCTGTCCTATCACACTTACCTCTTTTACCTCCACTTTCACCTTTAATCCATCCGTAAACAGTTCCTTCACCTTCTCCCAATTTGATTCCTCTCCTCCCCATATCTCTTTCTCAATCCTTATTATCACATTCTTCCTTCTCTTCTCGTTGTCGCTCTTTTCAAACTCCTCCGCCCACCATTTCCTCTTACCAGTCTTACCCTTACTCTCTTCACTATCATTCCTCTTCCTTTTACCCCCGCTCTGTCCATCCTGTCCACCTTTCTTTTCAATCTCTCTACCTCCTCCTTCATCTCCTCCTCTCTTCTTTTACATTCCTCCTTAACTTCCTTTATCATCTTCCATATTTTCTCTTCCACTATCTTTTCCACCGCCTTCTTCTCTATTATTATCTTCCCTTCCATCTTTCTTTGGTTATCTGTAACATGCACATATAATTACTTTCCTCTCCCTTACTCTGCTTTCTCTCCCGCCCCCCTCTCTTTCTCTCTGACCTATCACGCTTATCTCTTTCACCTCTACCTTTACCTTTGATCCTTCCGCAAACGATTCTTTCAATAATCACCGCTTACCTTTCTACTACCGTTCTCTCCGTCTCACAGTTCGCCCGCTCTACTACCACCACGTGCGTTTCTTACATGTTCACCTCGCTCTATCGATCCCTTCCTTCGATCTCTCGATCTCGCCGCTTATCCGTCGACACACGTTGCGAAGACGCGTGTTGCGCATCCGCCTTAGTTCCTTCTGCCGCTCTCGCCTCTTGTGCCATCTCCTCCGTCGCCAAAGCTCACCGTCAACTTAACCTCTCTCTCGGGCCTCCTCATCTCCAACAGATTTCCGCCGTCCAGCTATATTTTCCACCTCGTCTCCACCTCCTTTCGGCTTCCTTCACGCCTACCTTGCTTCCTCCACCTTTCCTCTCCCCTATATCACCTTTTTCCGATACTCTTTTCCTCCCTTTCCACGCTCCACCTGTTCCCCCGCCGAGGGCCACGGGGGATCTCCAATAATAATATATGTATTTATATATATGTATTTTTAGAGAAATAAACTTGATTGCAAAAAATTCATCAAATTTGGTTTATTCCGAAACAAAATTAATATAAACGAAAAAGTATAATTAAAGAAAGTTAAGGAAGGATAGAGGCAGATAGACTTTCAGAAAAGAAGCAAGAAGAAGATGCAGCCTGTAAATTTTATGAAAAAATTTGAAAAAAAAATTGTGCAAATTAGAAATGTGCACTTGGCTTCCTCATTAAATTAAAATTGTGCAAATTAGAAATTTGCACTTGGCTTCCTTATCAAATTGAGATGTGCGATTTGGAAATTTGCACATAGCAAAGTCACAATCTTGAAGTGAGAGAGTAGGAAATTAGCAAATTGAATCCACAATTGCTACGCGCGAAAAACTTTCTCTATGAGGAAGCCAAACTAAAAATTATGCATCTAATAAAATACAAGATTCCTCATAGAGGAGCTTTGAGCGCGTAGCAATACGTTGTGGATTCAATTTGCTAATTTCCTACTCTCTCACTTCAAAATTGTGACTTTGCTATATGCAAATTTCCAAATCGCACATTTCAATTTTATTATTTTTGTAATTCTTTATTTTTAATTCTAAGACACCTATTCTGTAAAGGCTGATTTATAGAGGCCGTAACCGTTGATATAAGCCGTAATCTTTAAGAAATTGACCAATCACAGTCGAATGTGAGAAGAACAATCGACTGTGATTGGTCAATTTCTTAAAGATTACGGCTTAAAACAACGGTTACGGCCTCTATAAATCAGCCTTAAATGTTAACGACATCATTTCGTGCTTTACGCAGAAAGTACAGTGTATATGTAACACTGTATCAAAGCACGTAACAATATCGTTAATATGTGTACTCGCACGTATTATGCACGTAACTTTGCGGAATGGATTCCTGTCGAAATTATACTGCTTTCCCTAAAAATACAATAGAAATGTAGGAAATAACAATTCCGATCGGAATCCATTTCGAAAAGTTCCATAATACGCACCCTGAGAGAGGCTCCTAATTAAGGCTCGCTATTTTACCCCTCGTGATTGGTTCCGCCATGGTGGTGCACGTCCAATGAAAATAAGGACCAGTCTGTCCAGACTCTTATATAGGGACTCTAACTACGACACCGCCGTAGAGTTAGCAGACAAATTGAATATTTTTCAATTATTCTTTTTGATAAAGCAGAAATGATAGCGACGCAGTATGAGAACGTAGGGGAGACCGGGGCTAAACAGTCCGTTTTTTTTCGGTGCCGATTTTTAACAACAAAATAAATAATTGTAGTTAAATGTGGTATACCACTGTAAAGAGTGAACCTTTAGCTACAAAATTTATATAGGAAATTTTTGTCTACGTCGCTTTGTTTAACCGGTATAGAGCAAAAACGACAACGGTGGAAAAATTGAAATTTCAAAAATGCCGGGGTATAACAGTCTGCACTGCATTTTCAATACATATACGTACATCTAATCCTAAAAAATAATAGGATACATGCAATAATTGTTTTTTAAGAGAAAAATATAAAAATTTATTTAAAATTTTTATGCGAAACATTATTAAAAAATAGTTACGAGGGTTCCTCTTTCCGCAGAAGTCACTCGCCCGACTTGTTTCACTCCTCGACGTCCGATGACTCTATTCGGTGTCTGAACGGTTGTAATTCCCGTCTCATCCATATTCCATATGCAGCGAGCCCGAAAATGCCTTGGAAATGCACCCGGACTGCTTACTGACCGATTAGCCCCAAACACAAGTTTCAGGTTTGATCGCCCACGAAATATTAGACATCAACGATAATGAAAAAACTACACTGGATTTGTGTTCAGCATGCATTACTCTTTATAATCACGTACCTCGAGATTTGGAGAGCAAATATTATTGCAGATATTACAAAATTTCCACGCGCAGAAAATGTAACTTTCACCTTTCGAAAACACGTTTACTTTCGTAAAAATCATAACACGGCAGGTAACCTGCCGAAACTTCGTTGGTCACATGGGTACTATAAGCAGCGTTTACAATGTTAATAGCGAGTTCGCACAATATACAGGTTCCGAGATATTTGATTAGACGTATTTACCCCGTAGACGTTTTAGCCCCGGTCTCCCCTACATAATATTGATTTAAATAATAATAATGTACAACAAAAAAAAATTATTAGAACAGTTAAGGAATTTATAGATAATAGTGAAGTAAAATTGGATGAATACAAAGGAGCTTTGACTTCACCGAAAGAAATCCGTACTATTATTCAGAAACTAGCTGCACTTAAAGCACCTGGAAAGGATGGGATACAAAATATATACTACGTTTACGCGAGCGTTACTTCTGTAGTAACTTACGATAATTCACTCGTTTACGCGGAGTAAATTATCGTAAATTACTACAAAAGCCCGTTTACGCGAAGGAAAATCCCGTTTACGCGAAGGAATTATCGTAAGTTACTATAGAAGTAACGCTCGCGTAAACGTGGTAATAGTTCTTAAAAATTTAAGCAGAAAAGCTTTAGTCCAGTTAACGTACATAACAAACGCGATTTTTAAAATTGGGCATTTTAAGAAGACTGCCATAGTAATACCAATACTAAAACCAGGCAAGGATCCGACCAAACCATCTAGCTATAGACCGATTAGTCTTCTATCAAGTATTAGTAAGGTAGTAGAAAAGATAATAGCGATCAGAATAAGGAAATATGAAGAACAAAACAATATAATAATACGGATAAGATACGTTTCCTTTGCCAAAACACTTCATTGTACACAGTGTGGCAGCAATGAGTCTACGAACTAAACGACAAAAGGAGTATAATAATGAATTTAAGAACTAAAGTATAAAAATTATAATAAAAGAGTAAAAAGAGCACGGCTTACGTGTTTTGTGTGTCGATGGTAATAAAAGATTGACGAGGCATATTCATGTGGTGTTCGGTGGTGCGATCACCTCAGATGACAACGGACGACTGACAAGGGGAGGACCAGGTAGTGCCCTCACCGATTTAAATAAATTTTTAATATGTTGTATGGTTAACCCCCCACTAATTAATGGTAAAGTGGCACGATGCAATACTCGAGCATTCGCAAGATATTTGCATCGAAAGTTACTTATTTAGTCCATTCGCCAGGTCGATTGAGCATTTTTATCGAGGTTGATGGCTTAAGTTAATGTTTTTTTTATGTTTTTTGGGTCGTAGAACAAGAATCTGTAAATAGTTTTTTCGTAAGTTGATGCAATAAAAAGTTATTAACAATTTATTTGTTTAAATTGCCCTAGCGATCAAACTATACATCCTATAAAAAAATAAACTAGAGAAAATTTGTTCCTCTTTTCACGACGAACAAAATGGCGTTTGAATTTTTCCAAAATCTTTATTATTGACGGAAATATGTCAATTTTTAGGTAATTACTGCCTACGCGTCGCGGAGTACCCTAGGCGTGCGCGCTCGCGCTCAATCACACGAGTTTTGCTCCTTTAATTTTAATTTATTTTTTTTTGCTCCTTTTTTATCCTTTTTTGCTCCTAGAATACTCCGCAACGCGTAGGCAGTAATTACCTAAAAATTGACATATTTCCGTATTGACATATCTCAGCGAGTTAGAAGGAGAAGGGAGTATACCCGTGTGTACCCGGGTGACGTTTCCGAATGCAGCCTAAACGCTTAACAGAGGATCTCTAAATGTTTTAAAGAACTCTCAGCAAACGTCATACGTCATGTAAACGCTGTGCAAACTCTCAAAAACACTATATACAAACGCCTTTCAAACGCTGCAGCGTTGCAATTTCCGCTCTACGAACTCTCTACTGACCGTTTCTAAACTCTCAACGAACTTCCGCAAACGCTCACGTAAACATCAAACAAACGTTTATGAAACTTCTCATTTTCGCCAGGGTGGATATACTTTGACTATTGTGATCTTGGACGTCAAATATATAAGATTTGTACTTTCTCAGAGCCATGTGGGAAAAACTGCATTTTCAGTGTGATTATGTTATGATATGACGTCAGATTCGTATTCAGCGACCCCAAAAACCCTCGAGTAACAAATTTTAGGCGAATCTGGTCAATTTTCAAAAACTCATCGGGTATACTGGATCTGCCATTTTGAATTTTGGAAAACTGACATCAGATTCGTACTCAGCGACCACAAAAACCCCTGAGTACCAAGTTTCAAGCGAATCGGATCAATTTGAAAAAACATCCGCCATATTGGGTCCGCCATATTGGATCTGCCATTTTGTATTAAAAAATCTAGTCAATTGTTATGTAATTCAAGCTGTTGAATCCGAATCCACGGTCAGAATTTCGAAACTAGCTCGCGCTTTTTCATTACGGCTCAAAATGTACTAAAAAAGTATGTTTTTTGAGATTAGAAAAAAAACACAAACCAACTTTTGAATTCTGACCTCGGATTCGGATTCAGCGACCCAAAATACGTAAGAATTGACTAGTCCGGTCCGCCGGACAGAAAAAAAATTTTTTTTTGTGGGGCTGTGTAATTGTTACCCGACCGATTTTTGTAACAAACATATAAAACGAAGACTAAGGCTTTTAAAACGCAGGGATTCTGTAAACGACAAGGTACACACTGTGAGACATCCTATCACCATCCCGTACATTAAGGATTGTAGCGAGAATATTTGTAAGAATATTTGATGTTGATTGTAAGGGGAGACACGATTATAACAGATTGGTTCCACAAAGAAACTTTTTCTGGTAGGCTATTGTCCTTCCTTTCGAATCATCTTACCCGCGGAAAAGAGTTAAATATGTTTTAAATATGGTTTATATTAGTCATTTATATGAACGAAATTAAACTCAAATAAAAACCAAATATTGAATATAAAAGTAATTAAATTTAAATATGTTCCAAATTTGGATCGAAATTAAATTTAAATAAGATCTTGCTATTGGATTTAACTTTTCCAGGCGCATATATGGATCATATTAATATTTAATAAGCATCTAACCATCCTGAGTTCAAATTTTATTTGTATTTGAAACAAATAAAATTTTAATTAACACCCAAATTAAATTTTTATTTAATTGAAAGTGTTCCCATTGACCCATCATATATTCATATTTAATCAAAAATTGTGATTCATATGATTTTAATAAACCTGCGAGTTATGTTAGTCTTGCGTTGTAGTCTGTTAGGTTATAGGTTTATTATTGAATTTTGTCATTATCAACCACAAATCTGCATGTTTAATTATGTTAATTATTTTATACTGTCTACATCGTACATATATTTTATAATTTCAGTTTTAGTTATGTAGGTCATTGGCTTCCCACATAGCATGCATATCAAAAAGACGTCCAGAAGATATCCCGAAGATATATTTAGGAGATAGGATATCTTCTCGGGATATCTTCGGGACGTCTTTTTGATATGCATGCTATGTGAGTTTTTAATCATTTTAAATATATATGTATCGAAAAACAGGCAAATTATGTATTTTCTGTTAAGACATGGATATTTCATCATTTCGATATCGATTCAAAGCTATTTTGATTTGCCTGTCAAATATATAATAACATTGCCATTATATAGAATGCAATATGAATAAAAAATTATATTGTATTGGCAGACATGGATAATGTAAATATTTTATAATTTGAGCATTATAATAATTGCGTTACAATATTAATTTTTTTAGGCTTCCATTTCCATTAAATAGTTACTTTATAACTGTAAAAGTCACAACAAAATTCCTGTTTGTAATTTGACAATTTTGAAAATTAAAATATTATATAATAGGTACATTTTCAGTACTACATCCGCTCATTCATTAAACAAGAAGTTAAATTAAGCAACTAATTAAATTATTAATATTAAATATTAATACAATAAGATATTTGTATTTACATTTATCAAAATAAAAAATAAGTTCAATTATGAAAATAAATATTAATAATTGGACTTATTAAAAATTAAATAATTTGTTCAGATATTGCGCTCGAATTCTTTTCGCGTTTTACAACGCCCGATCGTTTCACATTAGATGGCGCGACGCGCGAGTCGCCACTCTCAAAGAGCCCCCGCCTCCTTCCTCACTCGTTAGGTGTCATGGCCGCACTTGCTTGCGTTTCTTCGAACGTGTCGAGTCCGTTATTTCTTTCTTGACGGATTGATCGTTGCGGCGCGTGTTCTGGAGACTAACCGAGCGAGAGTCGGATCACCAGGGAGAGCTCACCGCCAGGAAAGGGAGAGCTGCGGCAGCTAGCGTCCGAGAGGGAGGATCGAGGCGAGGAATCCGGTTCAGCGAGCGGAGTCCTTAAGGAGGTTGGTTAGTTCTCGGTGCGAGGCAGGCGGCGCGGCAGGGGGAAAGCATATAGGTTAGATTTTCGTCGCGTGAAATAAACGAATTTTAGCAAATAAATATGTGGAATGCATTTAATTGCTGTTTCTTAAGGTTTGAAAAGAGTTGTTTGTACAATTGAAACCCAAATACGTTATTATCCACATTGAAATGTGGAAATAATAAATGTGGTCCTGTTTTTTTTATTTTTACAATTTCTTGATAACTATAAAGACGAATCATTTCAGTCTTCGAGAAAGTTTTTCCTAAATATGTAAAGAGTTATTTGCACCTATTTTCACTAAATTCTTATCATTTTTAATATGCTTTCGAGAGTTTCATTACAGGTTAGGTAACATTTTTGCTGTGTCGCCCGTGTATAAGAGAGAGACAAGAGTATAACTTCAATAATTAATTACTCGACAACCATGCAGACGATTATCTTCAACTTTGGCATATATGGACGACAGATTCCCATAGACGAATATTCTCCATTGAACTAATTCTTATCAAATTGATTTGACTAACCACCCTCCTTAAGAGATTCTCATTGGGACGCCATATTTGTTACTTTTATTTGAGGGTTCATATTTTTAGGGTTTATACCGTCATTTTTTAAGGATTAATCATTAATTGAAGGTTAACTATCACTTGAAGGTTAACCATCATCATCCGAAGAAAAACTCTTAAAGTTGGGTGTGATTTCGGACCGCCAATTGAAGATTAACCTTCAAATGATGGTTAACCTTCAATTGGTCCGAAATCACACCCAACTTTAAGAGTTTTTCTATGGTGTTTTTTTAACGGTTAACACCAAAAGTTGAGTGTATTTTTCCATAAAGGTTCAGTTTGATTAAGTATATAAAAAATGTCTCTATTTTTATTCTTTTGAGCTAGCAAATTGTATTCTTGGTTTTTATGGTGATTAATATTTTGTGCAACTGCATCAATCTTTTTGTTGCTAGCGATTAATATTTGTTTTTATGTATTCGATTACTGCGCAAGTGTTGCGCATTTCGTTAATTTTATCAGAAGTTTACTTATCTTCTTTTTGTACCACTGGATTTAAAGCAAACCAATATAAACACAATAATTGTAATTTATAAACGTTTTTTTTATCTTATAACTCATTCTCTGTTGATACCATATTCTCTAATCCCATTATTATCCTAATTAGCAGACAATGTTTTTTAAACGTTTGAAAAATATTTGAAAATCAGTTTTAAACACATATTACAAAACGTTTGAAAAACATTGCCTGTTGATTGAAACCGCAAAATTTCGGCAAGCTACAACAGGGGCTGGATTTTTGAATTTATTCGCAAGAGAAAAGTATGCGCAAATTCTACTCTTACAGAAAAGTTGCAAGTTGATCGCATGGCTTTTAGTTAATCAACTTGCAACTTTTTTATAAGAGCAGAATTTCCGCATACGTTTTTCTTGCGAATAAATTCAAGGATCCAGTCCCAGGTGCGCGCACGCTGTGCCTTCAAAGCCTCATTAAGAACGTATAAAGGTCTTATTTGAATTTAATTAAATTTAAATTAGATTTAGAACTTATTAAGAACATATAAAGGTCTTATTTGAATTCAACATATTAAGAACATATAAAAGTTTTATTTGAATTTAATGAAATTTGAATAAAATGTACAACTTATTAATTTCATATATGGTTTCAATAAGATTAATATTTAAATTGAATATATTAGCTAATTAAATCCTTATTAAACCAAATTAAATACGAATATTTTGATGATGAAATGATACTGTAAGAAGTACGTATATATACTTTGTATACTACGAAACATACGTACGAGTATACACGTCGATTAAGAATATACGACATGTATTCATATGTTCGAGATTTTTAATCGAAATGTATATCGGCATTTCTTCTTATATTCTTAATTAAGTTTTATATATAGAACAAATATGAGCCATATTAATGCAGTTATTCAGCATTAATTTAAATCAAATAAAATTTAAATGGAGATTTTATTAAGGTCCATATAAAGTTCATATTTAACTGTTTTCCGCGGGTATTCAACACAAAATAGGAACAATCTACAGCCTAGTGGACAGATCAATCAGGTTATCACATCCCAGCTTTTATAATAAAAATTTAAATTTTGTCATCAATGTATTGCTTGGAAATGGATATCCCATCGATCTAATATTCTTGCATATTAATAAAAGACTGAGGAAACTTCAGTCCATAAAGAATAATAATACGGGTAATGATTCCGAATGTGCACAGGAAACAAAAAGTTTTATTGTTATGCCGTATTTAAAACATACTTCGGAAATCATCGCCTCAGCAGTCGATAAATCTGAAAATTCTGTGGGATACCGCACTCTTAACAATCTTGGTAGCATCATTAAGGTCCATAAGGATAAGAACGCCCATTTTTCCAAGAATGACGTAATTTACAAAATCTGTTGTAAAAATTGTGATGCCTCTTACATCGGTCAGACTAAGAGGCAATTACAAACCAGATTAAAAGAACATAAAAGCAATATAAGATTAGACGAGTCCAAACATTCTGTTGTATCAGAACATACCACAAAATTCAATCATTCATTTGACTGGGAAAATGCACGCATCTTAGAAATTGAGCATAATTACAAAAAGAGATTAACCGCAGAAATGATACATATTAAAGAACAAACTAATGGTATAAATTTAAAAAAGGACACGGAACTACTAAACGATGCCTATTTTGATATCTTGAATCGGTTGTCTTAAACGTTCGGTTAATAACAATGATCATTGGTTATTGTGCCCTTGCGATGCGGGTATTGTCTCAGTCGTCTGTTATCCTTCGCGACGAACACACTCTTTGTGAGACGATGGAAAGAATTCACCCTAGTTCCTTGTTTCATCGACCGCTTATGTGAGTCCGTTTTTAAGGCTAAACTCGTTTTTAATCAAATTTTCGTTTTGGTCCTATGTAAGTTCTAACTTTGATATAGTTGCCACTAAGATGGTCTGGCGACAAAGGATCTCACATCTATACGGGTTTCATGGACGCATAAGTGTCATGCAGCGAAGGAAACGACCGATTCTGCGTGTAGATTGACGATTAATTGACAACATACTTCTGACTTCAATATGACTAATTGTCCAATTACTTGGGTGAGACCGGATTAATGTAAATTGTGGCGTTGGATCGAATTGATTCGTTTTGTTCGTAGAATAATGCGATATATTGTAATGCGTTTTTCTTTATATTTTTTTATTGTTCTGAAGAAGGCCAAGTAAGGCACGAAACGTAAACAAGTCTGTATACGATTATTGAATGTATTAAATAATTTTTTTCTAACATCTGGTATTAGCTCGAAATTGGCCGTTTAATATTTGTAAGGCCCTGAGAAGCAAAGGGTTTGACGTCGTTTATACGGTTCCTAAAAAACTCGACCGCATTATTAAAAGAGGAAAGGATAGGCTCGAAAACGTTAAACGTATGGAGCTTGTATATGAGATCGATTGCCTTAATTGCGTCGCTTGCTACATCGGACAGACTAAAAGAAATTTGGAGACTAGAGTCAAGGAACATCGTGCTGATATTAAGAAGCATCCCAACAACCATTCTGTTGTTAGCAAGCACAAGACTTCTTGCAATCATGATTTTGATTGGTCTAGTCCCAAAGTTCTACACAGTGAGAAACACTTCAAAAAGAGAGAGATCGCCGAAATGGTGTTTATAAAAAAAGATAACAACACCGTTAATTTACAGAAGGACACTGACAACCTTCCGGTGATATACTATATGACAAAATAATAAATTTAATGTAAACGCTTTCGGTTACCTCTGCCTTTGTTTTTCACTCAGTCGTCCGTTGTCATCTGAGGTGATCGCACCACCGAACACCACATGAATATGACTCGTCAATCTTTTATTACCATCGACACACAAAACACGTAAGCCGTGCTCTTTTTGCTCTTTTATTATAATTTTTATACTTTAGTTCTTAAATTCATTATTATACTCCTTTTGTCGTTTAGTTCGTAGACTCATTGCTGCCACACTGTGTACAATGAAGTGTTTTGCAAGCGTTTTAACCCTTAAATGCCACCCGGGGTCCAGCGGACCCCAGACCCTTTAGAATGATATATTTTCAAATGTTCCCGCCAAATATGGAGCTCATATTTATTTATTTATTATTTTTTATTTTTTTGATTTTGGAGCCAACATTTTAACTGTTGGCGATCTTAATTTTTTATACTATGTTGAAATTGAAATTTTAACAATATAAGCATTTTATTCTCTTTTCTAAGCCTTGAACAACATTGAAAATAATTTTCATAACTAAATATCAAAAAATCAATAAGTAAGGAGACATTTTTCATGCTGGGGTCTTTTAGACCCCATGTGTCATTTACGAGATTCTTGAGAGGTGTGGCATTTAAGGGTTAATGTAATATACGCACTTGATAAGGACCGGGATCTCGGTCGAAACGCGTTGTGCTTTTTAAATAAAGACTGCCAGTTTGGTTAAAGTAAAGGATTTTATTCAATATAAGAATAGATGAACAATTCGGATTCAGAAAGAAACACAATACGGTACAACAAGTAGTTAGAATAATTAATGATATAAGACTTAATTATAATAAGGGAAATGTTACAGTTATGATGCTTTTGGATATTGAAAAAGCGTTCGACAAAGTGTGGAGGGATGGTCTAATATATAAAATGATGAAGAATAATTATCCTATTTATATTATCAAACTAATATACTCGTATTTAAGAAACAGAAAGCTGCAAGTAAGAATAAATAATACTTACTCCACAGAAAGAGATGTTATAGCAGGTGTGTGAGATCGTGATAATTCGGTTGCATGTCAGCGCATGTCACGCTTTCTATAAAATAATCGCCTAAATAATTTCGCGTTAAGGGAATACCTCGCGGCACGTTATAGCATGGATCTTTCGTTACTTTCCGAAAGTTCGCTAATTGTTAGCAACAACACAGCCACGGTCGACCGGTCGCATAAACAAAGTCGAACGACGACGCTCTCACAAAAGAAAGATCCCTGCTATAAACAAAACAGTTGAAACCATGTAACGACCCCGCCGGGGCGTCACGTGAAAACGGTGACGTCGGTTCTATGACGTAGGGCTCCGATGGCCAATCACCCTCCCGAAACTGGTGGTACCCAGCCTGGAGGGAGTTTCGCCTCGGAGGTGATAAAGGGATCGCCGCTGCGCCGCGGAATCGATTTCTCTCGCAGATCACCGCTAGTACACCGCTTTTCTAAACCGCCTTGCTATACCGCCGCCGTTTCGCACTCGCTTGCTGAACCGCTTCTCGCTGCTCTCGCCGTGCTCAACTCTGTGCGCGCTCACGGCACTTGCCTAAAAGTAACCTGTGTTAACTGTACATATTTGACATTATAAACGCTATTTTCTCTGTACTTGCTGTGTCTTCTCTTGTGGTTGTCTTTACCTCGCGCCATCCCGCGCTAACGCGTGCCCCCGAACATTCTGGTCCTTCGAGCCGGATCATCGCCGGCAACCGCGATCGGGAGTGCCTAAAACAGAAGACACCATGAGTCTTGACCATAGCGCCATGCTGAACAGCCAACACGAACTCTTCGTACGCATCTCCAACGCAGTCGAAAACCTGAAGAAGATGGGTCAGGCGAATATCACCCTCTCTGCCGTCGAGACTCGCATTCGCCTCCTCGACGACCACTGGGCGAAGTTCGAGAGCCAGCATGACCTTGTTCGGGCCTGCTACAAGGACCGCTACGCTGAGAGTGAGTACGCAAAATTAGACTTACTCGACCAAGCCGAGAGCGCTTACGTGCTCCAGCGTAGCATCCTGTCCGAACAGGCGAAGCTCTTCAAGGCCGCGTCGGCTTCCGCGTCCGTCACGGCGTCAGATCAGGGGGGCGAACACGCGCCTCGCGTCTCGCTGCCCCGTATCAACTTGCCGCAATTTTCGGGCGCCTACGAGGACTGGCCATCTTTCCGCGATCTCTTTCGGTCGGTCATCGGCGACAAGCCGGCGATTCCGCCAGTCGAACGGCTGCACTACCTCCGCTCGTGTCTCAAAGGGCCGGCTGAAAAATTAATAAGATCGTTAACCATTACGGGCGAAAATTACGATGCGGTGGGCGCTACTCTGCCAGCATTACGAGAACAAGAGGGAGCTGATACGCTCCAACTTCGCCACGTTTACCGCCGTGGCGAAGATGAAAGCCGCTACCGCCGACGAGCTCAGCCGCGTCCATAACGCCGCCACGTCCGCCGTGAATGCTCAAGAGAGCATTGGGAGGCCCATAGCTTCGCACGGCATGGACCTTTTCAACCACCTCGTCATCGAACTGTTCGACTCGCGAACGCGTCTGGAATGGGAATCCTCCTCGGGAGATTCCTTCGAACCGCCGTCCCACGATACGCTGATGAGCTTCATCTCCAAACGGATTCTCACGTTAAACGCCGCGAATCCGAAGAACACTACCAAACCCGCGAGTGAACCGTCACGGTCCGCGAAAACCCACGTCGCGAAGCGTTCCGAGCCTTCTCAGTGCCCGCTATGCAAGGGGAAGCACTCGCTCATGGGGTGCCCCGACTTCAAGGCCAAGACAGCCAGTGAGAGGAAGACTGTGGTCGAGACCAATAAACTCTGCTACAACTGTCTCGGCAATCATCTGGTGGTGAAGTGTCAGTCTACGCGAAACTGCTTCACATGCAACTTGCGTCACCACTCGATGTTGCACGACGCGTACGTTTCCACGCCGAAACCTGCCGCGGAAGTCAGCGCGCTTTCCGCCGCCGGAAAGACCGAAGACCGTAAGGCGATTCTCCTCGCGACCGCGCGCGTGACCATTGCCGACCGGCACGGAGATCCCCATGAGGTTCGGGCCCTCATAGACCAGGGCTCCGAAGTGTCGATCGTGTCGGAGTCCTTGGTGCAGCGGCTACGCCTGCCGCGATCGCGCACGCGAGTGTCTATCTTTGGCATCGGCGGCTCACACTCGGGGTCCACTCGGGGCAAGGTGTCACTGAACGTTACGTCGAGGACCACCGGGGACTCGTTCACCGCCGTCACGTTCGTGCTTCCGCGTCTCTCGCTCTACCAAGGCTCCACGAACAAGTGCAGCACCACGTGGCCTCATCTTCAAGGACTCCCGTTGGCCGATCCGCGCTTCACCGCCCACGACCCCGTCGAGTTGCTGTTGGGCGCTGAAGTTTGCTCGACCATTCTGGAGGATGGTCTCCGCCGAGGCGAACCGCAAACGCCAATAGCTCAGAAGACCATCCTGGGATGGATCTTGTCAGGGGGCTGCGGTGCGACCTCCCTCGTTGGTCACCTCAGCTCATTCCAAGGCACCGCCGACCGTGACTTGGCCGAGCTGGTACGCCGCTTCTGGGAGCAGGAGAGCGAACCTCCCGCTTCCGTCACGCTCACTCCCGAAGAAGAGGAGTGCGAGCAACACTTTGTGCGCACCCACGAGCGCACCCCCTCTGGCCGGTACGTCGTCCGACTGCCGTTCGCCTCGCCGCCGAAGAATCTCGTCGAGACCCGCAAGCCCGCGGAGCGCCTGCTCACCGCCATGGAACGCAAGTGCGCCCGAGATCCCCGGTTCGGAGAGCTCTACCACGCGTTCATGCGGGAGTACGAAGACCTCGGGCACATGGAAGCCGTTGCTCCGTCTGACGAGAACCTACCTCGCGGAGCGTGCTACCTGCCGCACCACGGAGTGTTGAAGGAGGCCAGCACCACCACCAAACTTCGAGTGGTGTTCAACGGCTCACAACGCACCAGCTCCGGCGAATCGCTGAACGACCACCTCTTCGCAGGCGCTAACCTCTTGCCGGCACTCGCTGACGTGCTCTTGCGTTGGCGTCGGCACCGCTACGTGATGATCACCGACATCGAGAAGATGTATCGTCAGATCTCGGTCCACCCGGAAGATCGCGACCACCAACGGATCCTGTGGAGAAGTGCCGTCGACTTGCTCGTGCGCGTTCTCCGCCTGACGACGGTCACGTACGGCCTCAAGTGCTCGCCGTGGGTCGCGATTCGAACGCTCTTGCAACTCGCCGCGGACGAAAGGTCTCGGTATCCGCGCGGCGCGATCGCCCTCGAGGAGGACAGATACGTGGACGATGTCGTAACCGGAGAGGACACAATCGACGACGCGATCGCGGTGCAAACCGAACTACGCGAGCTCTGCACGGCGGGCGGGTTTCCGTTACGTAAGTGGGCCGCGAACTCCGAGGACATTCTCGTCGGCATCCCGCGGGAACATCGCCTTCAACGCGCACTGCACGTGTGGGAGAACGACACTCACTCCACTCTCGGCCTCCGATGGCACCCAACGGACGACGAATTTTCCTTCGCGATTCGTACGCGCGCGATCACCGAATTCACGAAGAGGCGTGTCCTCTCGGAGACCGCGCGATTGTTTGATCCGCTCGGATGGCTCACCCCCGTCGTGATCAGAGCCAAGATTTTTATCCAGTCCGCTTGGTTGAAGCGACTGGAATGGGACTCCCCCCTTCCGCCGGCGGACGCTCAGCTTTGGGCGCGCTTCCTGGGGGAGCTCCCGCTTCTCGAGGGTCTTCGCGTGAGCCGCTGGCTCAACTGCGGAGCTACGGAGTCTCAGGTCGAGATCCATGGCTTCGCCGACGCTTCCGAGCGAGGTTACGCCGCTGCCGTCTACCTCCGCGTCACGAGAGGCGGCTCCACCACGCTGCACTTGCTCGTGGCCAAGAGCAAGGTTGCTCCGATTCAGCAGGTGTCCCTCGCTCGACTCGAATTGTCCGCGGCCGCACTGCTCACTAAATTAACGCGACACGCTCGCGACACTTTACATTTGCCCGCAGCACCGATCTTCCTCTGGTCCGACGCCCGAGTGACACTTCACTGGATCAAGGGCCACGCATCCCGTTGGAAGACGTTCGTGGCCAACCGGGTGTCGCTCATTCAGCGGACTCTTCCCGAGGCTCGGTGGCGGCACGTTCCCGGACGCGACAACCCGGCCGACTGCGCTTCCCGAGGGATTGCGCCCGGCGAACTGATCGGCCATCCGTTGTGGTGGACGGGCCCGGCGTGGCTGCGGGAGGACCGAACCCGGTGGCCCGACGAGAACGACGAGATTCCCGACGCGGAGATGCCTGAGCGGAAGGCCGTCGTGTCCGCCGTCGGGAGGATCGAAACGGAGCCCGACACTCTCCTTCGATTCTCTTCGCTACACCGGCTTCTACGCGTCACGGCGTGGTGTCTGCGATGGCGACGCACCACCTCCCGCACCGATGATCCCCGTCCGGACGATCGGGCGAGAACGCTCACTCCGGAAGAACTCGACACGGCACTGTTCCGTTGGCAACGGGTGGTGCAATCACTTCACTACCCGGAGGAGATCAAGGCCGTCAGGGACGGCCGCACTGTGTCGCATCGCAGTCCACTCGCCAAGCTGAGTCCCTTCCTCGACGACAACGGCGTGCTCCGAGTCGGAGGGCGACTCAAGCACGCACTGCTTCCACATGACGCGCGACACCCATTGATCGCTCCAACGTCTTCCTGGCTCACTCGTCTGCTCGTGGAGTCCTGCCACCGACGAACCCTCCACGGCGGAGTGCAACTCACGCTCGGCACTCTCCGCCTCCGCCACTGGATTCCACGAGGCAGAGCCGTGGTGAAACAGCTGTTGCATCGATGCGTAATTTGCACCCGATGGCGAGCCGCGCCTCCGCAACCACCGATGGGCAGCCTTCCACGGGCCCGGGTCATCCCGTCGCGGCCCTTCCAGCGGACCGGCGTGGATTATGCCGGCCCGATTCTCATACGCACGACCAAAGGGCGAGGACATCGAGCGCACAAGGCTTTCATCGCCGTCTTTGTGTGCCTCGTCTCCAAAGCCGTGCACCTCGAAGTAGTCTCCGATTACACGACGGAGGCATTCTTGGCCGCCCTCCGTCGTTTCACGGCCCGCCGGGGACTCTGCACGGACATCTATTCCGACTGTGGCACCAACTTCATCGGGGCTGACCGGGCACTGCAGGACCTCTTACGCGCGTCGTCATCCGACGGCCGGCGCATCGCTCACGACGTCTCCACCCACGGAATCCGGTGGCATTTCAATCCACCAGCCGCACCGCATTTCGGCGGACTCTGGGAGGCGGCGGTGAAATCCACCAAGTTCCACCTGAGGCGAGTCATCGGCGAAACGACCCTCACCTTCGAGGAAATGGCCACCTTCCTCGCTCAGGTTGAGGCCTGTCTGAATTCTCGGCCGCTTCAGGCCTTGTCCGATGACCCAGACGACGTCACGGCACTGACCCCGGGGCACTTCCTTATCGGGGCTCCCTTGCTGGCAGCTCCTGAGCCGTCACTGGGAGAGAGGCCGGACAACACCTTAACTCGATGGCAGCTGGTGCAAAAGATGCGCGATCATTTTTGGCAACGGTGGTCGCGCGAATGCATCCAGCATCTCGCTTCCCGACCAAAGTGGCTATCTGCTGAGACCACCCCGGATGTCGGCTCACTCTGCTTGATGCGGTCCGAGATCGCTCCGCCGAATCGATGGCCCCTCGCAAGGATCATCAAGCTGCATCCTGGAGACGACGGCGTCGTCCGCGTAGTGACCGTCCGCACGGCCGCCTCCGAATTCGTCCGGCCACTCGTCAAACTTGTGCTGCTTCCCGGGGCCGCTGGCTCCACCACCACCGTTGCGGATGCGTGAGCCAAAACCATCCGTTGCGTTAGTTTTCGCGGTTCGCGCTACTTATGTCCGTCGGTTATTATTGTCACTTCGCGTAATTGTCTCTGACGGCCTTCCGCCAATGCACTCCGTGCACTTCACTTAATCGGTGATGTCGGCCTTCCGCCAATGCACTCCGTGCACTTCACTTAATCGGTGATTTCGGCCTTCCGCCTTAACTTAACACACACTCGCGTCACATCACTTCACGGCACCATGTATATACCGAAAAACATACATAGAAACATATCGTGCGAAATATGTTTCTCGCTCGAGATTCTCGCGTGTTATGACAATGCGCAGCCGCGCACCTCGCAACATGGCCGCTCGCACTCGCGCCGGGATTGCGATCAGCAGTAATCGATCGCTAATCGATACTTCGTGCCGCGACTGCGATCGCCTCAGCGAGCGCACCGTCTCGTTTCGTCACCATATGACGAGGCGGGCGGGAATGTGTGAGATCGTGATAATTCGGTTGCATGTCAGCGCATGTCACGCTTTCTATAAAATAATCGCCTAAATAATTTCGCGTTAAGGGAATACCTCGCGGCACGTTATAGCATGGATCTTTCGTTACTTTCCGAAAGTTCGCTAATTGTTAGCAACAACACAGCCACGGTCGACCGGTCGCATAAACAAAGTCGAACGACGACGCTCTCACAAAAGAAAGATCCCTGCTATAAACAAAACAGTTGAAACCATGTAACGACCCCGCCGGGGCGTCACGTGAAAACGGTGACGTCGGTTCTATGACGTAGGGCTCCGATGGCCAATCACCCTCCCGAAACTGGTGGTACCCAGCCTGGAGGGAGTTTCGCCTCGGAGGTGATAAAGGGATCGCCGCTGCGCCGCGGAATCGATTTCTCTCGCAGATCACCGCTAGTACACCGCTTTTCTAAACCGCCTTGCTATACCGCCGCCGTTTCGCACTCGCTTGCTGAACCGCTTCTCGCTGCTCTCGCCGTGCTCAACTCTGTGCGCGCTCACGGCACTTGCCTAAAAGTAACCTGTGTTAACTGTACATATTTGACATTATAAACGCTATTTTCTCTGTACTTGCTGTGTCTTCTCTTGTGGTTGTCTTTACCTCGCGCCATCCCGCGCTAACGCGTGCCCCCGAACAGCAGGTGTACCACAAGGTTCGGTACTTGGTCCACCTTTGTTTACGATATATTTAAACGATATAGATTATAGATTTGAGAAAACCAATTTAGCAATGTTTGCGGATGATACGGCGTCGTACGCACACTCCTTTAGCGCTATAGTTGCGGCCAAACAGATACAGATACACATCGATATGTTACAGAAATATTATGATAAATGGAAAATAACACTAAACGCAGCGAAAACAGAAGTAATAGTCTTTACGAGAAAAATCAAAGATTCACGTATAATACAACCAATAAGAGTATACAACCAGACAATAAATTGTAAAAGTATTGTAAAATACTTAGGAGTAAATTTAGATCATAAGTTGACACCCTGGCGAAAATGAGAAGTTTCATAAACGTTTGTTTGATGTTTACGTGAGCGTTTGCGGAAGTTCGTTGAGAGTTTAGAAACGGTCAGTAGAGAGTTCGTAGAGCGGAAATTGCAACGCTGCACAGTGGCCCAATTCGAGAAAAACGCGGACAAAAATGAAAAAAGTGAAGTTCGGAATTTTGACCTTAGTACCCCGTAATCCCGTATAGGGGGCACCACTGCACCTCGGTGCAGACCGACAGTCAGTTATGCCGTCTGCATAACGTATGAGAGCAGGTCAGCTGGGCACTGGTCTCGCCCGCATGTTCTCGCGGTTTGTTTGTAACTTTTGTTCAAACGTGTTTTTTTGCAATCCAGTGTGATGGAAGGTGAAATTGAAGGTAAGTAATCATCATCCATACGTGGTTAATCGTTATTTAAATTTTTAAGGGGTGTAAATATTGAAGAGAAATATTGCGTTGTTTATTTTTTTGTTTATAAAAAATAGTTGAGAGTTTGATCGAGTTGGATGGTCCGCCTTATTTTTTAACAAAATTTAGGGTATGAAAATTAATTGTTGAAAAGATTTACTTACCCCGAAATACCCCTTCGTTTTTTACACCAATTTCAAAATTTGCGGTACGGTTTAGCTACGTTACATGCTTGGATCCACTTTATGGAGTATTTCTTACATTTAGGTTATAAACTGGGTACGAAGAAATGGCAAGCACGATCGAAAGAAGACAAAGAAAATGTAAAAATGCGAAAAGAGGCTATACAAAAGGGTTTCAAATTGCGATTTGGACTCATTGTTGATGCTCCAAAAGTGGGAGGATTCGGTACCAGTAATGATGGCAATAGTAGCTAGGCGATTTTTTGCTTATTCGTCTGAGTCGGCCGAAATTTTGGGTTTGGACGCTGAATTGCTAAATCGTGCTCACATTATAATGCAAGTTCTGTCATGCAGATACGCTGTGAATGTAGATCTTTTCAAAAGTTATTGCATAGAAACTGCGAATATGTTAGTGCAAAGTTTTCCGTGGTATTGCATGCCAACGTCCATTCTTGAAGTGTTGATTCATGGTCCCCTCATTATTGAATGGGCACCATTGCCGATCGGGCAACTATCCGAGGAAGCCCAAGAATCGCGAAACAAAGATATCAAGAAATACAGAGAAAATTATTCGCGAAAGCATTCTAGGGAAAGTACCATGAGAGACGTGTTTCAGTGGTTGCTTGTGTCTTCCGATCCGGTAATCTCGAGGTTGCGCATAACACCTCCGAAAAAAAGCGAAGCACTGTCATTCGAGGCCATACAGTTATTAAGTCCTTACGTGCACGGAACCGAGGAGTCTTCCACCTCGGATGTCAGTTCAAATACGACGGACGACTGTAGCGATTAAATTCGTATGTATTGTAATGTTTGTAAATAAATTGAAAAAATAACAAATATACGTTATATTTTTTATTTAAAAGTTATTTTGGATCCGCCATTTTGAATTTTGAAAAAAATAATATCAAATTCATAATTAGCGACCTTGAAAACCCTTATATACCATTTTTTGTTTCAATCAAACTAATTTTGGATTTATGTCCGCTTTTTTCTGGAATTGGGCCACTGTGCGCTACAGCGTTTGAAAGGCGTTTGTATATAGCGTTTTTGAGAGTTTGCACAGCGTTTACATGACGTATGACGTTTGCTGAGAGTTCTTTAAAACATTTAGAGATCCTCTGTTAAGCGTTTAGGCTGCGTTCGGAAACGTCACCCGGGTACACACGGGTATACTCCCTTCTCCTAACTCGCTGAGATAGAAAGAGAAGGGAGTATACTCGTGTGCACTCGGGTGACGTTTTCGAACGCAGCCCTGATAAGTCGAAAGCGTTTGCTTTCATCATTGAAAATTGCGTGCAGCCTCTATTGAGCTTAACGGGCGTTTACTCTTGTCGTTAGAAGAAACGGCGTAAAGAGCGTTAAATGTTAAAATCTGCTTTTCGCCTCGCAGGGGGTCTGCTTATATACGCGGCTGGATGTATTTTAAATGCGAGAAAGATACGCCGCCTAGCGGCATTGTTAGAAGAACGTTTGCTGAACGGAGGGAAAACGCTTGTGTTACGGAGTCGGGAAAAGCATTTCTTGGGCGTCTCCAAGCCGTTTGCGTTAACGCCTTACAAATCGTTCACTGCGCCTCTACAATTCGCCATCGGAAGAGCGTTTGCTGAACGGATTGAAAACGCTTGTCTTACGGCGTTGGGAAAAGCGTTTGCTAAACGTTTGAAAAATCTGACAGCAAACTCTCTGCACGCAGCGTTTACTGAGCGTTCTCTGAAAAGCGTTGCCTCAGCATTTCAGAACTTTCATGAAACGTTATATACAGCGTTTTATAAGCGTTCTGAAAGCGTTCAAAATCAAACGGCGTTGTGTAAGCATTCTTATAAAGTTTGAAAGCGTATAAACTCTCAAAAAACCCTCATTGAACGGTTGTCAACGCTTTATAAAGCTTCTTAATTTTCGCCAGGGCATATAAAAGACATATCAATATAGTATTAAGAAAAAAACA